>NC_135808.1:110247806-110375427 GCF_964213995.1 Mustelus asterias
GGCTGGAAGTGGACAGACAAGCAGGGGATGCTGGCGATGGCCGTTTGGAGAGGGGGGGGGCGGGAAGGGGCCAATAACCTCTGGGGAGGGTGTGGTTGAACTGAATGCTGGCTCTGATCAGGGTGGGGAGGGGAGCCCCTGAGGCCTCCGTGGTGGAGTAGGGCGGACGTTTATTACGGCTCTGATCAGGGCACCTTTTAAAGATGGCACCCTGATCTCTGTGCAGCTGGGTTATGAAGATGTGTTTTGGCCCCACCCCCCTGTATGACAGCGTGAATCACATCCCTTTGATATTCTTTTGCAGAGTGTGGTAGAATCTATAGAGAGACTGGTTTCTCTGGAGAGAAACACATCAGTTTTCTTGCCAGAAACAACACATGTAAGGAATAATCATTAAGACAACATATATTGGAAGGAATAATTATTAGGACAAGTAAGAGATAATAATTAACATAGAAGAGATAATCACTACTTAAGAAGCTCTCATATATCATCACATATCTTATTAAGCATACACTTGTACCCTTTTAAGTGCACAATACCTTACCAGGTCAGTACACATGGATACTCACATAAATGAACATAAAGGCTAAAAGAAGCCAAGCAAACACACAGAAGCTGAAAGTAATTTCTTAAATAAACGTGAGAAAGTAAAAAAGACTTGGATGCCCTACAATGGTTGAACAAACAACAACCTTGGCTGATTAGACAATAAACTTCAGATAAGAAGGCAAGATGTAGCCACAATGATATCATAGCACATTCATTAGTGACCAATCAGAAAGAAGGCAGATAACGTAGGTCTAGTAATCCATGGTGGCTAACGAAAAGTGGCCTTGGGGTCTGCAACAAAAAAAAACCTTGACTGTAAGATAAGAATGATGAAATATGAAGCTAAATGTGGATAAAAAGGACTGTGAGAACACTGGTTTTTTGGATTCATCTGGAAATCCCGGCTTTATTAAAATGTATTAGCTAATAAAGCCTTGCTGCCTGGAAGATCAAGACTCAGACTCTCTATTCTGATTGATGAACTCTTCTTGCCGTCCACGGGGAACCACGGCATACACTGCCATTTTTTGGTATGATTTAGCCCCATCAGTGAACATCCCCACTTCTGACCTTATGACGGAGGGAAGGTTATTGATGAAAGCAGCTAAAAATGGTTGGGCCTAGGACACTACCCTGAGGAACTTCTACAGCGATGTCTTGGAGCTTAGATGATTGACTGGCAACAACAACAACCATCTACCTTTGTGCTGAGTATGACTCCAGGCAGCAGGGAGTTTTCCTCCTGATTCCTTCAGGTCTGCTCTCTTACCTGCTTCTACTTTCTCAGTCTGGCAGTTCTGTTCTCCAAGACTCAGCAGCTCAAACTATCCAAACCAGGCGGTCTGAGACAGACCCAGAATTGGGCCTCAGGCATCATTAGACATGCCAACAGAAAGAAACAATGTCAACTAAGAACAACCTACATACTTCCTCACAATGGGGGCGAGGGACAACATGAGAACAGTTCACCTTCCCCAACAGGTAGCGTACAGGTTGCTGCCATGTTATGAATAGAACAAACCCATTGTTGTTTAAAAGGCCAATCAGTTGAAAGTCTGGAAGGTTGGAATTTAAAACGGGCAAGTTCTAGAATGTAATGAGAAAGAATAAAAAGATTAGAATCTGGCAGTTTGGACAGTTGAGATGATACAACCATAAAAAGAGAATTTGAGGAAGGGAAGTCAGAACTAGGAGAAATCTTGCCAACCAAATCTGGAAGATAGGGATAAGGAGAAAATTGGATAGAAAAGATGGAGAGATAAAGAGCAACCTCAGAACAAAAATAGATCAAAAGACGTGGAATAGCAAGATTCCTGAAGAATTTGGAATTATAAAACTGTCAAGATAGAGGTGAGTTACTAAATACAATATAACACTTGCATATTTAAGTCAATAAAATCAGGAATATATGAAAGAGAATAAAATGATACATTTAATAAAATCAACTCTGGAAAAATCTGGACAATTGAAATAATTAAGGACCCCACGCACCCCGGACATTCTCTCTTCCACCTTCTTCCGTCGGGAAAAAGATGCAAAAGTCTGAGGTCACTACCAACCGACTCAAGAACAGCTTCTTCCCTGCTGCCATCAGACTTTTGAATGGACCTACCTTGCATTAAGTTGATCTTTCTCTACACCCTAGCTATGACTGCAACACTACATTCTGCACCCTCTCCTTTCCTTCTCTATGAACGGTATGCTTTGTATAGCGCGCAAGAAACAATACTTTTCACTGTATGCTAACACATATGACAATAAATCAAATCTAATCAAAGATGGGAAAAATACATTAAATGTTATAGGTGCAACTAATTAATCAACTTGAATTTGGTGATTTGGGAGAATTATTCCTGTGAGGAATGCACTCAAATCTATGTGCATGGTCATTGTAAAAATAATCTGTGGATAGCAACTTCTAGCAAGCTGGAAAGTGAGAAGAATGTCAGTTAGTATTAGAAATGTTGGTTGAAGGATCAATCTTGACTAGGCTATTGGAAGAATTTTTGTTGCGCATTTTGAACTTTTATGTCCACCTAGAATGTGGAGCCTTTGTTTAATCTTTTACTCAAAAGAAGGTACTTTGATAATATGCCATTCTCTCAGTATTGCATTAAAGTGCAAATCTAGATTACATGCTTAAATCCTGGAGTTAGACTTCCCTCCAAATGTTCCTGAGATGAAAATGCTACCTCTGAGCCAATTTACCATTTCTTAATTAATTTATGATATGGTTAATATATATACATATTAGGAGTGGCACAGTAGCACAGTGGTTAGCACTGCTACCTCACAATGCCACAGACCCGGATTCAATTCCTGGCTTGGGTCACTGTCTGTGCGGAATTTGCATGTTCTCTCCATATCTGCATGGGTTTTCTCTGTCTGCCCCAGTTTTCTCCCACAATCTGAAAGACGTGCTGGTTAGGTGCATTGACCCAAACAGGTGCCAGAGTGTAGTGACGAGGGGAATTTCACAGTAACTTCATTGCAGTGTTAATGTAAGCCTTACTTGTGACTAATAAATAAACTTTAACTGTATATATAAATGAATTGGAGTGAGATTTGAATTTAATCATATTAATTAATAATTTATATGTGTGGTCATGTAGGTGGTGTCTGTGTTTGCACTCAGCGAACGTTTTATAACAGTACAGATACTTATAGTAATAGCAGCAGTAATAGTAACATTTAAGGGTTAATGTTAGAAGCTTATGATTTCGACCCTAGCACAAAAAAATACTTCTAATATTTTTGTTTAGGATTACCTAGTTTGTTATTTTAAAAATTATATCTATTTGTCATAAATTATTATATTAAACACAGATAATTATAAATTGTCAATATTCAAGCTAGATTGAAATATTGCAATTGACAATTGTGCCAGCTAAAACATTTTTGATTGTCCATCCTCTTGGCTGGAAATGGTGTATCATAGAATCATAGAATGCCTACAGTGTGGAAGGAAGCCACTCAGCCCATTGAGTCTGCACCAACGCAACATCTTATCCATGCCCTTCCCCCACCTCATCCCCACAACCCCACACACTTAGACCATAGACCATAGAATCCTACAGCGCAGAAGGAGGCCATTCGGCCCATCGAGTCTGCACCGACCATGATCCCATCCAGGCCCTATCCCCATAACCCCACTTACCCCACTAATCTCCCTAACCTGCACACCTTGGGACAATAAGGGGCAATTTTTTTTACCATGGCCAACCCACTTAACCTGCACATCATTGGACTGTGGGAGGAAATCAGAGCACCCGGAGGAAACCCATACAGAAATGGGAAGAATGTGCAAACTCCACACAAACAGTCACCTGAGGCCAGAATTGAACCCAGGTCCCTGTGCTGTGAGGCAGCAGCGCTGACCACTGTGCCATGCCAAACTTTAACATCCTGTGAACCACTTTCATGAAAATGCCATATCTCATGAACCACCTCCTAGAAATATATATTTTCCAGAGATTTTCTCCCTTATCTGAGTATAAATTAATAAGTCAGTGAACTTGGAAATATAAAATTAGTTTTTCTTAGGACACTGTACTGCACACTATTAATAATTACATAATTTATGACATTATTAATTTTATTACATTATGAAGCAGCAAACACTCTTCCAAAATTACACTTTCATATATCGTCACATTTTGATCAAGCCTAAACCTATGGTTAAACTGAAAGCTGGAGGGCGGCACGGTGACCCAGGTTGGGTTCCTGACTTGGGTCACTGCCTGTGCGGAGTTTGTACGTTCTCCCCGTGACCGCTTGGGTTTCCTCCGGGTGCTCTGGTTTCCTCCCACAGTCCACAGATGTGCTGGTTAGGTGCATTGACCCAAATAGGCGCCGGAGTGTGGCGACTAGTGGAACTTCACAGTAATTTCATTGTAGTATTAATGTAAGCATTACTTGTGATTAATAAATAAACTTTACTTTAAACTTTTTGTTGCTGGGTGCACTGATGAGAACATAGCAGTATTGTACTTCTGAGTATGTGCCCAAGATTGCTGGGTACCACTCTGTCACAAGAAGTGAGAAGGGGAGAGAGCTGTCTGCCAGGCATACAGGCTATTGACCACATCCAAAAAAAACCCAGGCATGGGATTCTGTTAATCTTCAAGCAGAATATTGACTCTGTCAGCTACCTGGTTTGAGGCAATGCACGTCATCGGAGCCTTTCAAGTGTTGAGCAAAGCAGGAGTATTTAGCAGGATTATTTCCCCAGCAATGTGCAATAAGTGTAGGATTTCTACCTAATAAAAATTAGATGCACAAAATCAGACCCGTTTTACTTACAGAATTGCTAGACTCAGGATGTGATAGATGGGGGAACAGCCCAGTCATTTCCATTTTGGCCAGAATACCAGTTACCTCTGAATGGAGCTTTTAGTATTGGGCGTGAGGGCACGTATCTGTAGAGATGCAGTAAAGGCATCCTTGATTTTCTATTAGCAAGGGAAGCAGCACCCTACCATTCTGAGGGGCAGTATTCCTCCCCGACGATGGACTGAGGGAGGACTCAGGGAGGAGATCAGGGCCCTGAGTCACAGTTCCATCATCAAGGGACTGGACTGAGGTGCGATAGGGAGAAGAGATCATGAAGGGGCTGGGTCTGCCTGTGACCCAGGGGACTCCTCCTCCTAACCTCACCTCTACATCCTTTTAATTTAGTTCTTTCATAGGATATGGGTGTTACTAGCAAGCACCAGCATTTGTTGCCCCATCCCTAATTGCCCTTGAATTGAATGGTTTTCTAGACCATTTCAGAGGGCAATTAAGTCACACATGGATCAGACCAGGGAAGGAGGGGCAGAGTTCCTTCCTGAAAGGGAACCAGACAATCATTGGTCATCATTAGACTTCTAATTCCAGATTTTCTTCTAATTCGGACTCAAATCATCTGTCATTGTGGGGATTGAACCCCCGTCCTTAAAGATTGCTAGTTTAGTGACAAAACCACTCCACCACTGCTATACCACCTTGAGGTCCTCCTTCAGGATTTAGAGAAGTGGTCAGGAGGGAAGGGGCTTAGGCCAAGGCCACAGAAAACATTGTCGAAGCAGTCAGGATTGCAGATGAGATTGGGAGGAAGGGAACAACCTTTGTAGATGTGGAAAGGTGGAGGCTGGGGACAGGCGGCAGTAGTGCGGCTGGCTGGGGACTTAAGTTAAGCTGGAGACATATTAAAATGCAGGTATTTGCCTAAAATACCACTCCTTTAGGCACAGGCAGCACATGACTCTGAAGTCTAGGTATACCCAATCACAGACATCTCTCCAACTCTCCAATGAAGGTTCAAGACAAGGCGTGTTCTAATAGGCCAATGATTTCTGCAATTCAGAACCACAATCATTGGCTAACCAGCCCATCAATTGGGACGGTCTACATACCTGATTGGCAACTTCGGACATTGGTCTGTCATTCAGGATGGTCAATGAGTTCTGGACACCCTGAGATCCCGGGCTCTGGTCATTTGGTGGGCCAACTGATGGTTGTAATTTTCCCAAAATTATGGCATGGAAAACATTTCTGCTCCCGCCATTAGTGGATTTTTCCCATGAAACCCCTGAAACATTTTGCGAGCCCTCAAGGGTTTCGTGAACAACATTTTGGGATTGCTGGTGTAGAGAAAATGCTAAAAATGTAAAGACTGGTCAAGTAATAGTTACATAGGAATGAGAGGCAGCAGTCGGCAATTCAGCCCTTCGAGCTCGCTCAGCTATTTAACATTATCCTGGTCTCAACTCGACTTTCCTGCCTGCTCACCATAGCCCTTTCTCCCACTTTTCATCAGAAACGTATCGCTTTCTTGAATCTGTTGATTGATTCTGCTTCCGCTGCACTCTGGGGCAGTGAGTTCCACAGATTCACAAGCCTCCGAGAGAAATAGTTTCTCCTCATCTCAGTTTTGAACCTACATCCTTTCTCTCTATATCTATGACCTCTTGTTCTAGACTCTCCCACGAGGGGGAACATCTGTTCAACATCCACCTTATCAATTCCTGTTAGCATTTTATGTACCTCAATCAGATCCCCCCCTATTCTTTTGAACTCCTGCGAGTACAAGCCCAAGTTATTCAACCGCTCCATGTACGACAGCCCTTTCATTCCTGGAATCAATCTGGTGAACCTCCTCTGAACTGTCTCCAGTGTCACCACATTCTTCCTCAAGCAACAATGATGTTCCAACCATCTCCACCAAGTGATTTTCTGTCAGCTATGGAGATAACCTTGTCTAGATTAATGATTTGATTATTGTTGCCATGTGTTATTGATGTTCAATATCTGAGCATAGCTGTATGTTCAGATAGAGAATCTGGTGAACTGGTGTGATGACAATACTCTCTCCCTCAATGTCAGTAAAACAAAGGAGATTGTCATCAACTTCAGGAAGCGTAGTGGACAATGGAGACAAAGTAGAAATGGTCGAGAGCTTCAAGTTTTTAACTGTCCAAATCACCAACAACCTGTCCTGGTCCCCCATGCTGACACTATAGTTAAGAAAGCCCACCAACGTTTCTACTTTCTCAGAAGACTAAGGAAATTTGTCATGTCAGCTACGACTCTCATGAACCTTTACAGATGCACCACAGAAAGCATTCTTTCTGATTGTATCACAGCTTGGTATGGCTCTTGCTCTGCTCAAGCCCGCAAGAAACTACAAAAGGTCGTGAGTGTAACCCAATCCAACATGTAAACCAGCCTCCCATCCATTGACTCTTCCCGCTGCCTCGGAAAAGCAGCCAGCATAATTAAGGATCCCATGCACGCTGGACATACTGTCTTCCACCTTCTTCTGTTGGGAAAAAGATACAAATGTCTGAGGTCACGTACCAACCGACTCAAGAACAGCTTCTTCCCTGCTGCCATCAGACTTTTGTATGGACCTACCTCGCACTAAGTTGATCTTCCTCTATATCCTAGCTATGACTGTAACACTACATTCTGCACTCTCTCCTTTCCTTCCCTATGAATGGTATGCTTTGTACGTATAGCACGCAAGAAACAATACTTTTCACTGCATACTAATACATGTGACAATAATAAATCAAATCAAATCAAAAGGCGTCATAGAAATACTAACCATTGTCCTTGCTGTGCTATCCTAGCATCAGACCAGTATTATTTCCCTGGAGCTCATCTCTGTCATTGTAATCTGCACTGTCCTGTATTTGAAGCTGATAAGATGGCTGAAAACCAGGAGCCATCATCGTTTGGTAGCAAAGACCCGCCTGAGGAGGGAAGCAGCTCTGACGGAAATGAAAACGATTATGGATCAGATTAAAGAAATGGTGAGTGCTTCTGGCTAATCTTCTGTCAAACTGTCCTGAGTTATCATTTGTAGTTTACGTATGTATATATTCAAAAGATGTGCAGGCTAAGTGGATTGGCCATGGTAAATTGCCCCTCAGTGTGAATCCCCCTTAGGAGGATGAGCAGAGTAAATATGTGGGATTACAGAGATAGGGCCTGGATGGGATGCTCGGTGCAGACTCGATGGGCCAAATGGCCTCCTTCTGCACTGTAGAGATTATATGATTCTATGATTACAAAACTGCTTTTCATCCAGACTTTCGTGAAACGAAACTCTCACATAATCAGATGGAACTTTGGCCTGTTCCAAAAATGCATGGCCACCAAACTCCGCAATCATTGGAGCGAAACTAGGCAGGTTAGCTGGATTGGCCATGCTAAATTGCCCCTTAGTGTCCCAAGATAGGTAGGTTAGATGGGATTAGCCATGGTAGATATGTAGGGTTACATACAGGGATAGAGCAGGGGCCAGGGCCAACGTAAGATGCTCTGTCAGAGAGGTGAATTGAATTGAATTAGAACAAAGAACAAAGAACAGTACAGCACAGGAAACAGGCCCTTCGGCCCTCCAAGCCTGTGCCGCTCCTTGGTCCAACTAGACCAATCGTTTGTATCCCTCCATTCCCAGGCTGCTCATGTGACTATCCAGGTAAGTCTTAAACGATGTCAGCGTGCCTGCCTCCACCACCCTACTTGGCAGCGCATTCCAGGCCCCCACCACCCTCTGTGTAAAAAACGTCCCTCTGATGTCTGAGTTATACCTCGCCCCTCTCAGCTTGAGCCCGTGACCCCTCGTGATCGTCACCTCCGACCTGGGAAAAAGCTTCCCACTGTTCACCCTATCTATCCCCTTCATAATCTTGTATACCTCTATTAGATCTCCCCTCATTCTCTGTCTTTCCAAGGAGAACAACCCCAGTCTACCCAATCTCTCCTCATAGCTAAGACCCTCCATACCAGGCAACATCCTGGTAAACCTTCTCTGCACTCTCTCCAATGCCTCCACGTTCTTCTGGTAGTGCGGCGACCAGAACTGGACGCAGTACTCCAAATGTGGCCTAACCAGCGTTCTATACAGCTGCATCATCAGACTCCAGCTTTTATACTCTATACCCCGTCCTATAAAGGCAAGCATACCATATGCCTTCTTCACCACCTTCTCCACCTGTGTTGCCACCTTCAAGGATTTGTGGACTTGCACACCTAGGTCCCTCTGTGTTTCTATACTCCTGATGACTCTGCCATTTATTGTATAACTCCTCCCTACATTATTTCTTCCAAAATGCATCACCTCGCATTTATCCGGATTAAACTCCATCTGCCACCTCTCCGCCCAATTTTCCAGCCTATCTATATCCTGCTGTATTGCCCGACAATGCTCTTCGCTATCCGCAATTCCAGCCATCTTCGTGTCATCCGCAAACTTGCTGATTACACCAGTTACACCTTCTTCCAAATCATTTATATATATCACAAATAGCAGAGGTCCCAGTACAGAGCCCTGCGGAACACCACTGGTCACAGACTTCCAGCCGGAAAAAGACCCTTCGACCACTACCCTCTGTCTCCTATGGCCAAGCCAGTTCTCCACCCATCTAGCCACTTCTCCTTGTATCTCATGAGCCTTAACCTTCTTAACCAACCTGCCATGTGGGACTTTGTCAAATGCCTTACTGAAATCCATATAGACGACATCCACGGCCCTTCCTTCATCAACCGTTTTTGTCACTTCCTCAAAAAACTCCACCAAATTTGTAAGGCACGACCTCCCTCTTACAAAACCATGTTGTCTGTCACTAATGAGATTGTTTCGTTCTAAATGCACATACATCCTGTCTCTAAGAATCCTCTCCAACAACTTCCCTACCACGGACGTCAAGCTCACTGGCCTATAATTTCCCGGGTTATCCCTGCTACCCTTCTTAAACAACGGGACCACATTTGCTATCCTCCAATCGATTTATTATTGTCACGTGTATTGGTATACAGTGAAAAGTATTGTTTCTTGTGTGCTATACAGTCAAAACATACCATTCATAGAGTACATAGGAGAGAAGGAAAGGATAGGGTGCAGAATATAGTGTTGCAGTTACCAATAGGGTGAAGAGAAAGATCAGCTTAATAACTGGTAAGTCCATCCAAAAGTCTGATGGCAGCAGGGAAAAAGCTGTTCTTGAGTCGGTTGATATGTGTTTTCAGACTTTTGTATCTTTTCCCTGATGGAAGAAGGTGGAAGAGAGTATGTCTGGGGTGCATGGGTGCAGACTCAATGGGCTGAATGGCCTCTTCTGCGCTGTAGGTATTCTATGATTGTTAAAGTAGTGTCATTGGCTGTTGGTTGGGAGGTATGCAATTTTTGCATTTCCTTCTCCCCCACCCCGCCCAATCCTTCATCAGGTCACATCATTAAAAGAAGGCGAGATTGGAGAGATAATATTATCTGGTAGAATTACTGACATTCCTGCCTCGGGCACAGTTACCATGCTGTATCTCTGCATGGAGTGCCCAAACAGCACTAGCTGGGATTACTCATTGTCAGAACTAAAAACAGGAAAACTTCAGCAGGGCTAAGATCCGATGTAGGATCAAGCCTAAGTTCAGTGTAATGCCTGTTCTTGTCAGTTTATCTCTAGTATGCCTCTTCTGGGGGCCATGAATTGGATTCAATTTGAATTTGAATTGGTTTTTAGAGCAAGCAAGGAGTTGGATTAGGGGTTTGCCGTGTCCACTCTGAGCATTGGCTTTGTAACACTGAGAAAGGAACGGCATTTTAAAAAATTCAGCAGGTCTGAGAGCATCTGCGGAGTGAGAAACTGAGTTACCATTTCAAATCTGACATAACTCCTCTTCGTAACTTAAGCAGGGTAGAAATGCTGAAAGACCTTTATCAACGAGCATTGGGACACCAGCTTTGTCGGAAAAGGGCTAGGTTTTAAAAGAGATACCCCATTGTCCATACTGTCAGCGGTCCTCCACTGAAGCTCTGATGAAGGGTCACCCAGACTCGAAACATTGGCTCTGTTCTCTCTCCACAGATGCTGTCAGACCTGCTGAAATTTTCCAGCATTTTCTGTTTTTGATTCAGATTTCAGCATCCACAGTAATTTGCTTTTATTTCCACAAGAGGCTTGTCTATGTCGTAGAATTGCTCCCTCCTCCCCATGACAGCTGCTCCCCACTACCCAGGTTGGCAGTGCCAAGGTGCTGCCCTGCTGAGTCTCTGACCACCCTGGCTCCAATAGCCTCCCAGCGTGGCTATGATGCCTGCTCTCTCTTTGTGGAGAGCAGTAGCGGTTCCCAACGGCTTCCCGTTGCGCCGGCGGGTCGGTGAATACCAGAAGCCAGGTGAATCTGGCTAAAACCCAGAAATGCATATTTAAATGCAGATTTAAATATGCTAATCTGGTTCACGCCCTTTGCTGGATGGGGTTGGAGAATTGCTCCCATTGTCTCTATTTCACTGTCCCCATATCAATTCTAACAACAAAATCTGATGACAAGTCAAAAAGGTAACGTTCTGCAAAAACCTATAGATGGCGCTTGCCCTCTTACTTCTCTGTTGCTGACTTCCCCCATGGCCTTTGCCACTTGAGGAGATGGTGGGGTAGGAGTAGGGGGTTGGTAAGGTGAGGGGGTGGAAATGTCTGCCATTTCCTATCTGTGATCTCACACACCAGTGATAAACACTATAGAATCATAGAAACCCGACAGCGCAGAAAGAGACCATTTGGCCCATCAAATCTGCACCGACAACAATCCCACCTCGGCTCTATCTCTGTAACACACATATTTGCCCCGCTAATCCTTCTAACCTACACATCCTGGGACACTAACGGCAATTTAGCATGGCCAATGCACCTAACCTGCACATCTTTGGAGTGTGGGAGGAAACCGGAGGACCCGGAGGAAACCCACGCAGACACGGGGAGAACATGCAAACTCCACACAGACAGTGACCCACGCCGGGAATTGAACCCGGATCCCTGGTGCTGTGAGGCAGCAATACTAAACACTGTGCCACCGTGATAATGAGTTATCAATCTCTATCACAGCATTGGCGAGGTTCAGTACCTGTAAGGATCAGTGGATGATATGAAAGGTCAGAAGTTGAACAACCCAGGGGCTGTTAAGGCCCTTTATAGTTACAGCTGTTGACCAGTCCACCTGGAGGAATACAATGTCCTGGATTGAATCATCCTCCGATTCTGTCAAACCCACAGTTATTTGTATTTTGAGAAACGAGAATATTAAGAGAATAATAAATAGAGGGTTAGAATCAAATCTGAACTTTCCAACTTTCCTTTCCATTCCTCCATTTTATATTCATTTTTGTTAGTTATTTAGTCTCTGCTCCTATGTTATATTTTGTCCCTGAATCTCTACCCAGCTCAATCATTGAGTAATCACAATTCTGTTTGCAATATAACTAAGACTCTGTTATCTTCCTCCTAGGAAAACTATGAATCAAAAATTGATTCCGTTCTCCTTCTCACACTTCACGATCTCTCTATATCATTAAGCAAAGGCGATGTATCACCAAGTTACGTGCTGCATGCTTACCTGGAGAAAGTAAGAGAAAAGCCATGTCTCACATAAGATCATAGGAATGCAAGTATAGGCTGTTTAGCTCCTCAGGCCTGTTCAGCTATTCAACAAAATCATTTCTGATCTGTGACCTAATTCCACATGTATGTTCAGATCCCTTTGCCCCAGATCCTTAATACCTTTGGTTAACAAAATCAGCTTTAAAATCAATTGATCGACCGTCAATTGTTATTTCTGGAAGGGAGTTCCAACCTCTTTTACTGCCTTTTGCGTGTAGAAGTGTTCCTAATTTCATTAACTATGAACTTCCCCACATGTTCCCCTTGTTTCTCTGGAAGGGGCTGATGGTTACTGGGAATATAGTTCCACAGGCAGCAGTAGTTCTCCTTCAAACTCCCACGCTTACTGTTATGACGGCCACGGGGGATCATCAATAGATCTCCCTGTGGGCCTCGTTGAATATATCAGCTCCTCTATGAGGCAAGTGGAGACTTGCTCAATAGTGAAGGAACAGCGGGGGAGGTTTGAAACATAGAATCTCTATGGTGCAGAAGGAGGCAATTTGGCCCATCGAGCCTGCGCAGACATCAATCCCACCCAGGCCCTATCCCCCCCCGTAACCCCACACAAAACCAGCTGGCTCCACTCAGGCCAGCAGTCGGTAGACCTGGGACTGATCTG
Organism: Mustelus asterias; assembly: GCF_964213995.1. Lineage (NCBI taxonomy): Eukaryota > Metazoa > Chordata > Chondrichthyes > Carcharhiniformes > Triakidae > Mustelus > Mustelus asterias. The sequence continues at coordinate 110,260,905 of NC_135808.1, forward strand.
CACTCTGGAGCTGTTGAGTTAAAGTTTATTTATTAGTCATAAGTAGGCTTACATTAACACTGCAATGAAGTTACTGTGAAAATCCCCTAGTCACCACACTCCAGCGCCTGTTCGGGTACACTGCAGGAGAATTTAGCATGGCCAACGCACCTAACCAACACGTCTTTCGGAATGTGGGAGGAAACTGGAGCACCCAGAGGAAACCCACGCAGACATGGGGAGAATGTGCAGACTTCGCACAGACAGCGACCCAAGGCTGGGAATCGAAAAATGTGCCACCGTGCTGTCTGTTTAAAACACGGATACAACTCTTTCTGTTATTGTGCTCTCTGTGTCAGTTTGTCTGGCACAAGGAGTGGGAATGGATCAATGTAAAGGGTTCTGAAGATACATGAGGCAGCTTGGAATACTCTGCCAGGCTGAGAGATCTGCAGAAAATGGGAAAGTCATCCCTATAGATATTGGGAATGCAACAGGGTGGAATAAAACAAGAGATCTAGTGAGGCACTGAAATTGTGTTTTAGTCAGTAAAGTTTTACTTCGGGAATGTATATTAAAATATCATATCAGTGCCGCAGGCAAACTGTGTTTCTATTTTCATTGTTTTGAAGGCTCTGGATGCCACAAAAAAATTCAACTGCATCACTGAATTTCTTCCTGAATGTCAAGCACAACTTGCAGATTTGCATGGTACTAATAAAGGACTCTTGTATGGGATCCCCATCAGTATCAAGGAAAACATTAACTACAAGGTACAGGTTTTTATGGGAAGTGTATTAAATATTGAATGTTGTAAGCTCTCTGAAATTCGGTGCTGGGTCCACTGTTATTCGTCATTTATATTAATGATTTGGATGAAAATATAGGAGGCACGGTTAATAAGTTTGTAGATGACACCAAGATTAGTGGCATAGTGGACAGTGAAGAAAGTTATCTAGGATTGTAGTGGGATCTTGATCAATTGGGCCAGTGGGCTGACGAATGGTAGATGGAGTTTAATTTAGATAAATGCGAGGTGGTGCATTTTGGTAGATCGAACCAGGGCAGGACTTACTCAGTTAATGGTAGGGTGCTGGGGAGAGTTGTAGAACAAAGAGATCTCGGGGTACACGTTCATAGCTCCTTGAAAGTGGAGTCACAGGTTGACAGGGTGAAGAAGGCATTCGATATGCTTGGTTTCATTGGTCAGAACATTGAATACAGGATTTGGGACGGCTTGTTGAAGTTGTACAGGACATTGGTGAGGCCACACTTGGAATACTGTGTAGAATTCTGGTCACCCTATTAAAGAAAGGATATTATTAAACTAGAAAGAATGCAGAAAATATTTACTAGGGTGCTATCAGGACTTGATGGCTTGAGTTATAAGGAGAGGCTGGATAGGCTAGGACTTTTTTTTCTGGAGCGTAGGAGGCTCAGAGGTGATCTTATAGAGGTCTACAAAATAATGAGAGGCATAGATCAGCTAGATAGTCAATATATTTTCCCAAAGGTGTAGGGGAGTCTAAAGCTAGAGGGAAGAGGTTTAAGGTAAGAGGGGAGATACAAAAGTGTCCAGAGGGGCAATTTTTTCACACAGAGGGTGGTGAGTGTCTGGAACAAGCTACCAGAGGTAGTAGTAGAGGCGGGTACAATTTTGTCTTTTAAAAAGCGTTTAGACAGTTACATGAGTAAGATGGCTATTGAGGGATATGGGCCAAACACGGGCAATTGGGATTAGCTTAGTCGTAAAAAAAAAGGGCGGCATTGACAAGTTGGGCCGAAGGGCCTGTTTCCAGCTGTAAACCTCTATCACTCTATGATGTTTGCAGATGTATTCTGTGTTATGTTGCTTAAGGGGCTTAAAAAGCCAGAATGTTTTGGGAAGAATTGGGGAGCGGCAGAAAGGTGGCATAGTGGTATTAGCACTGCTGCCTCATAGCACCAGGGACCCAGGTTCGATTCTCGGCTTGGGTCACTGTCTGTGTGGAGTTTGCACGTTCTCCCCGTGTCTGCGTGGGAGCTTAAAATGGTACCTAGAATGATGACAAGTATTCAGTGCCTTTGTGAGGAAAGGGAAAGCGTGGCGAAGGTGAAGAAAAATATAATGGCTGCTTCCTTAAACAGCAAATTGGATTGACATCGGTACAGGATCTGCATTCATTGAACTATAGAATCCCTACAGTGCAGAAGGAGGCTATTTGGCCCATCGAGTCTGCACTGACCACAATTCCACCCAGGCCCTATCTCCGTAACCCCACGTATTTACCCTGCTAATCCCCCTGACATTAAAGGGCAATTAATCTCGGCCTATCAACCTAACCCGCACATATTTGGACTGTGGGAGGAAACCAGAGCACGCAGAGGAAACCCATGCAGACACGGAGAGAATGTGCAGACTCCACACAGACAGTCACCCAAGGCTGGAATTGAACCCGGGTTCTTGGCACTGTAAGCAGCAGTGCTAACCACTGTGCCACGGTGCCGCCCAAACTTATCCAAATGCTTTTTAAATGTTGCTGTTGTACCTGCCTCAATCACTTTCTCTGGCAGTTCATTCCATGTATGCATCACCTTCTGTGTGAGGAGGTTGCCCTAAGGTCCCTTTTAAACCGTTCCCCTTTGACTCTTCTGCTAGGGTTATCCTTTCCTTTTCTTTTTATAACCTTTCTAATTTTTTCAGCAACTTGAAACAACAGCCATCATTTCGGCCAATATGTTTTGGGCAAGGTTGTGACCTAATTTTCTACCATACTGGGAACTTTAATTCCAGAACATAGAATCCCTACAGTGCAGAAGGAGGCCATTTGGCCCATCGAGTCTGCACCGACCGCAGTGCCACCCAGGCCCTATCTCTGTAAGCCCACATATTTACCCTGCTAATCCCCCTGACACTGAGGGGCAATTTATCATGGCCAATCAACCTAACCTGCACATCTTTGGATTGTGGGGGGAAACCGGAGTACCCGGAGGAAACTCACGCAGACACACGTTCAATCATTAGTTGGAAGCAAATAGCAACCATTTTTTGTGATTCTTTGCAAATGGAACCAAAGGAATCCTAAAAACTAGAAAACCTGCACAGAGGTAAAGGAATTTCCCAATATTGTTGGACACATACAGTAAGGTTGACACACCAAAAGTGAAGAGTGTACAGGCAGAAAGGAAATGGGGGACCGCCAGACACAACAAGAACACTAGGCAGGTAGTAAAGATAGTGCAGGGTCTGGGTCTGGGCCCTGGGTCCATCTCTCTCTCTAACAGGTTTTCCGTCTCGGATACTGTTGGGAGAGGTGGTTACTCAGGGGAATGCAACAAGGGGTGAGGTGAGAGTGACAGACTTGACATCAAGGCCACATTCGACCGAGTGTGGCATCAAGGAGCCCTAGCAAAACTGGAATCAATGGGTATCAGGGGGCAAACTCTCCACTGGTTGTAGTCATACCTGGCACATAGGAAGATGGTTGTAGTTGTGGAGGGTCAGTCACCTCAGCTCCAGGACATCCCTGCAGGAGTCCCTCAGGGTAGTGTCCTAGGCCCAACAATCTTCAGCTGCTTCATCAATGACCTTCCCTCCAGCATAAGGTCAGAAGTGGGGATGTTTGCCAATGATTGCATAATGTTCAGCACCATTCACGACTCCTCAGACAATGAAGCCGTCCATGTTCAAATGCAACAAGTTCTGGACAATATCCAGGCTTGGGCTGACAAGTGGCAAGTAACATTCGCACCACACAAATGCCAGACAGTGACCATCACCAATAAGAGACACTCTAAGAACCGCCCCTTGACATTCAATGGTGTAATCATCACTGAATCCCCCACTGTCAACATCCTTGGGGTTACTATTGACCAGAAACTCAACTGGACTCACCACATAAACACAGTGGCTAAAAGAGCAGGTCAGAAAGTAGGAATACTGCGGCGAGTAACTCACCTCCTGACTCCCCAAAGCCTGCCCACCATCTACAAGGCACAATTCAGGAGTGTGATGGAACATTCCCCACTTGCCTGGATGGGTACAGCTCCATCAACACTTAAGAAGTTTGATACTATCCAGGATAAAGCAGCCCACTTGATTGGCACCATATCTACAAACATTCAATCCCTCCACCACCGATGCTCAGTAGCAGCAGTGTGTACAATCTACAAGATGCACTGCAGCAATTCACCAAAGATCCTTAGGCAGTACCTTCCAAACCCACGACTACTTCCATCTAGAAGGACAAGGACAGCAGATGCATGGAAACACCACCACCTGCAAGTTCCCCTCCATCCCAAAGGAGGCAGAGAGTGGGTATAGATGGGTCTTTTTCTAAATGGAAGTCGGTCACCAGTGGAGTGCCCCAGGGATCGGTTCTGGGACCCTTGCTGTTTGTCATTTTCATAAATGACCTGGATGAGGAAGTGGAGGGATGGGTTGGTAAGTTTGCTGATGACACAAAGGTTGGTGGTGTTGTGGATAGTCTGGAGGGATGTCAGAAGTTTCAGAGGGACATAGATAGGATGCAAGACTGGGCCGAGAAGTGGCAGATGGACTTCAACCCAGATAAATGCGTAGTGGTCCATTTTGGCGGGTCAAATGGGATGAAGGAGTACAATATAAAGGGAAAGACTCTTAGTACTGTAGAGGATCAGAAGGACCTTGGGGTCCGGGTCCATAGGACTCTAAAATTAGCCCCGCAGGTGGAGGAGGTGGTTAAGAAGGTGTGCTGGCCTTTATCAATCGAGGGATTGAGTTTAGGAGTCCGGGGATAATAATGCAGCTATATAAGACCCTTGTCAGACCCCACTTGGAGTACTGTGCTCAGTTCTGGTCGCCTCATTACAGGAAGGATGTGGAAAAGATTGAAAGGGTGCAGAGGAGATTTACAAGGATGTTGCCTGGATTGAGTGGCATGCCCTATGAGGATAGGCTGAGGGAGCTCGGTCTTTTCTCCTTGGAGAGACGTAGGATGAGAGGAGACCTGATAGAGGTATATAAGATGTTGAGAGGCATAGATCGGGTGGACTCTCAGAGGCTTTTTCCCAGGGTGGAAATGGCTGCTACGAGAGGACACAGGTTTAAGGTGCTGGGGGGTAGGTACAGGGGAAATGTTGGGGAGAAGTTTTTCACACAGAGGGTGGTGGGCGAGTGGAATCGGCTGCCATCAGTGATGGTGGAGGCAAACTCAATAGGGTCTTTTAAGAGACTCCTGGATGAGTACATGGGATTTAATAGGATGGAGGGTTATAGGTAGGCCTAAAAAGTAGGGATATGTTCGGCACAACTTGTGGGGCCGAAGGGCCTGTTTTTGTGCTGCAGTTTTTCTATGTTTCTAACCCATTCACCATCCTGACTTGGAAATGTATCATCGTTCCTTCACAGTTGCTGGGTCAAAATCCTGGAATTCCTTCCCTAACGGCATTGTGGGTCAACCCACAGAACATGGACTGCAGTGATTCAAGAAGGCAGCTCACCAGCACCTTCTTAAGGGCGACCAGGTGCTGGCTGCAGAGATGGTGAAGGAGAGAGGGACTTGGATTCCTGAGGCTTTGGGACTGATTCTGGGGAAGGTGGGACCTGTACAAGCTGGACAAGTTCCACCCCAGCAGGACTGGGACCAATATCCTCGCAGAAATATTTCTTGTGCTGTTGGGAAGGCTTAAACTAGTGTGGCAGGGAGATGGGAACCTGAGCAGGGAGACACAAGAGAGGGAAACAAAGATAGAAATGAAAAATGTAAAAGTAGAAAGCAAAAATAGAAGGAAGAGGAAACAAGGGCTTGTAGCAAATAAGTCCATAGTACAAAATAAGATGTGTAAATATGTTAAGACACTAAAGGCACTGGGTGGAATTTTACCGGCATGTCCCCCCAAGGTTCATATGATCCCACCCGAGACCAACGGAGAATGCCGTTCTCCGAGCCTCGTGTCAGTGAAATTCCGACCACTGTATCTGAATGCTTGGAGCAGTTGTAATAAGGTAGACAAATTAACTGTGCAAATTGATCTACATGGGTACGATATGATTGCGATTACGGAGACATGGCTGCAGGGTGACGAAAGCCGGGAACTGAGTATCCAAGGTTTGGTATTTAGGAAGGACAGGCAAAAAGGGAAAGGATATGGGGTGGAATTGTTAGTTAAGGACGAAATCAGTCCAATAGTGAGAGAACATGTTGGCTCAGAGAATCTAAATGTAGAATCAGTCTGGGTGGAGTTAAGAATTAATAAAGGGCAGAAAACATTATTGGAAGTGGTAAGGTAGGGGATGGCATTAAACATTAAATTATAGCTGCATGTAACAAGAGTGGTGCAGTAATCATGGGTGACTTTAGTCTATATGTAGACTGGGCAAATTATATGAGCAATAATACTCAGGCAGATGCATTTCTGAAATGTATACAACATGTTTTTTTTTTTGGCCAGTATGTTGAGGAACCAAGTAGGGAACTTGCTATCCTACATTTGGTATTATGCAATGTGAAGGGGTTAATTAATAATGTTGTTGTGCCGGGCCCTTTGGAACAGACATCATGAAGTGATAGAATTCTTCATTGGGAGAGAAAGTGAAGTAGTCCAATCCAAAACTGGACTTCTAAATTATAAAGGAAATTACAAAGGTATGAGGCATGAGTTGGCCAATATAAATTGGGGAAATTAATTAAAAGGCATGATGGTGGATAGGCTAATACTAAGGGAACAAGTGTATGCAATCCAACAATTATACATTCCATTATGGTGTAAAAAAAACAAGAAAAGTGACCCAATCATGGCTTACAAGAAGAAATTAAAGATATTATTCGTTCCAAAGAGAAGTCATATAAATTTGGTAGAAAAAATAGCAAGCCTGAGAATTGGGAGAAACTTGGAATTCAGAAAAGGAGGACAAAGATTGATTAAGAGGGGAAAAATAGAGTATGTGAGTACACGTGCAAGTAACATAAAAGGAGACTGTCAAAATTTCTGTAAGTGTACAAAAAGAAAAAGATTAGTGAAGATAAATGTAGGTCTCTTAACAGTCCAAAATGGGGGAATTTAAAACAGGGAACAAGGAAATGGAAGAGCAATTAAACAACTACTTTAGTTCTGTCTTCGTGGAGGAAGACATAAATAACTTCCCATAAAGGCTAAGGATTCAAAGGTCTAATGAGAAGGAGGAATTCAAGGAAAATAGTATTACTAAAAAAATAGTCATGATGTGGAGATGCCGGCGTTGGACTGGGGTGGGCACAGTAAGATGTCTCACAACACCAGGTTAAAGTCCAACAGGTTTATTTGGAATCATGAGCTTTTGGAGCACTGCTCCTTCATCAGGCGAGGAGCTCGTGATTCCAAATAAATATGTTGGACTTTAATCTGGTGTTGTGATTCTTTTTACTAAAAAAATAGTGCTGGAGAGATTAATGGGACTGAAAGCCAATAACTCCCAGGGTCTGATAATCTACATCCCAGGGTAGGAAAGGAGGTCATAGAGTCATAGAGGTTTACAGCATGGAAACAGGCCCTTCAGCCCAACTTGTCCATGCCGCACAGTTTTTACCACTAAGCTGGTCAAAAATTGCCCGCATTTGGCCCATATCCCTCTGCACCCATCTTACTAAGTAACTGTCTAAATGCTTTTTAAATAACAAAATTGTACCCGCCTCTACTACTGCCTCTGGCAGCTCATTCCAGGCACTGACCACACTCTGAGTGAAAACATTGCCCCTCTAGACCCTTTTGTATCTCTCCCTTCTCACCTTAAACCTATGCCCTCTAGTTTTAGATTCCCCTGCCTTTGGGAAAATATGTTGACTATCTAGTTGATCTATGTCCCTCATTATTTTATAGACCTCTATCAGATCACCGATGCTCCAGGGAAAAAAGTCTCAGTCTATCCAGCCTCTCCTTACAATTCAAACCATCAAGTCCCAGTACATCCTAGTACATCTTTTTTGCACTCTTTCTAATTTAATAATATACTTTCTATTATAGGGTGTCCAAAACTCTACACAGTATTCCAAGTGTGGCCTTACCAATGTCTTGTACAACTTCAACAAGACGTCCCAACTCCTGTATTCAATGTTCTGACCAATGAAACCAAACATGCCGAATGCCTTCTTCACCAACCTGTCCACCTGTGACTCCACTTTCAAGGAGCTATGAACCTGTACTCCTAGATCTCTTTGATCTATAACTCTCCCCCAACACCCTACCATTAACCGAATAGGTCCTGCCCCAATTTGATTTACCCAAATGTATTACCTCACATTTATCTAAATTAAACTCCATCTGCCATTCATTGGCCCACTGGCCCAATTGATCAAGATCCCATTGCAATGCTAGAAAACCTTCTTCACTGTCCACTGTGCCACCAATCTTGTTGTCACCTGCAAACTTACTAACCATGCCTCCTAAATTCTGAGCCAAATCATTAATAGAAATAATAAGTGACAGTGGACCCAGCACCGATCCCCAAGGCATACTGCTGGTCACAGGCCTCCAGTTTTAAAAGCAACCCTCCACAACCATCCTCCGTCGTCTGTTGTCAAGCCAATTTTGTATCTATCTGACTACCTCACTCTGGATCCCGTGAGATTTAACTTTATGCAACAATCTACTATGCGGTACGTTGTCAAGGCCTTGCTAAAGGCCTTGCTAAAGGTTGATTGGCCATGCTAAATTGACCCTAGCGTCATGGGGATTAGCAGGGTAAATGTGTGGGGTTATGGGGATAGGGCCTGGGTGGGGTTGTGGTCGGTACAGACTCGATGGGCCAAATGGCCTCCTTCTGTACTGTAGGGATTCTATGATTCTATGAAAGTCCATGTAGACAATGTTGACTGCACTACCCTCATCTACCTTCTTGGTTACCCCTTCAAAAAGCTCAATCAAATTCGCAAGACATGATTTTCCACTGACAAAGCCATGCCGACTGTCTCTAATCAGATCTTGCCTCTCTAAATGCCTGTAGATCGTGTCTCTCAGAATACCTTCCAACAACTTACTCACTACAGATGCGAGGCTTACCGGTCTGTAGTTCCAGGCTTTTCCTTGCAGCCCTTCCAAACCAAGGCACAACATTTGTCACCCTCCAATCTTCAGGTACCTCAGCTGGGGCTGTCGATGATTCAAATATTTCTGCTCGGGGACCCACAATTTCCTGGGATACATTTCATCAGGTCCCGGGGATTTATCTACCTTGATGTGCTTTAAGACTTCCAGAATCTCCTTCTCTATAATATGTACACTTCTCAAGACATCACTATTTATTTCCCCAAGTTCCCTAACATCCATGCCTTTCTCAACAGTAAATACTGATGAGAAATATTCATTTGGGATCTCACCCATCTCTTGAGGATCTGCACATAGATGACCTTGTTGATCCTTAAGAGGCCCTACTCTCTTCCTAGTTACTCTTTTGTTCTTTATGTCATGGAGATAGTCGATACATAGTTATGATTTTCCAAAATTCCGTAGATTCTGGCCGGAAAATTGGAGGGTGGCAAATGTAACGCTGCTATTTAAAAAGGCGGGAAGGAGAAAACAGGGAATTATAGGTCAGTTAGCCTATCAGTAGCGGGGAAAATGCTAGAGTCTACTATAAAGGATGTAATAACAGGACATTTAGAAAATATCAATAGGATTAGGCAAAGTCAACATGGATTATAAAAGGGAAAGTTTAACAAACTTACTGGAGTTTTTTGAGGACATAACTAGTAGAATAGATAAAAATGAACCAGTGGATGTGGTGTATTTGGATTTTCAGAAAACCTTTGATAAAGTGTCACATAAGAGGTTAGTGTGCAAAATCAATGCGACATGGATTGAGAACGGGTTAGGGTGGAGGGTGACAAATGTTGTGCCTTGGTTTGATCCTGCAGGGATCAATGCTTGGGCCCCAGCTATTCACAATATCCATCAATAACTTGGATGGGGGGACCAAAAATAATATTTCTAAGTTTGCTGAAGACACAAAAACTGGTGGGAATGAGAAAGGTGAAGAGGATGTTAAGAGGCTTTCAAGGTGATTTATACAGGTTGAGTGAGACGACAAATACATGGCAGAGGCAGTATGATATGGAGAACTTTGAAGTTATCTACTTTGGACAGAGAAACAGAATGGCAACGCATTCTTTAAATAGTGATGGATTGCGAAATACTGACTTACAAAGGGGACCTGGGTGTCCTAGTACACCAGTCACTGAAGGTGAACATGCAGGCACAAGCAGTTAGGAAGACAAATGGTAAGTTGGCCTTTTTGCAAACGGGCTTGAGCACAGGGGCAAAGATGTCTTACTACAGCTGTACAGGACCTAGAAGAGACTACAGCTGGAATATCGTGTGCTATTTTGATCTCCCTCTCTAAGAAAGGGTATATGTGCCAAAGAGGGAGTGCAGCAAAGATTCACCAGACTGATTCCTGGAAGGAATTGTTGTATGAGGAAAGATTGGTTTGACTGGGCCTGTATTCACTGGAATTTAGAAGGGTGGGAGGGGATCTAATTGAAACATATGGAATTCTGACTGGGTTGGACAGACTGAATGTAGGGATGTTGTTTCATCTGGCTGGTGTCTACAATAAAGGGCCACAGTCTCAGGATATGGGATAGGCCATTTAGGACTAAGATGAGGAGAAACTTCTTCACTCAGAGATAATTCTCTGCCAAAGAAGGCTGTGGAGATAAAGTCACTGAATATATTTAGGAAGAAAATAAATTTCTATACTCTAAAGGTGTCAAGGGGTATGGGGAGAGAGCAGGAGTATGATGTTGAGATAGAGGATCAGCCATGATCATATTGAATGGTGGAGCAGGCTCAAAGGGCTGAATTGGCCTTGCTCCTATTCTCGATGGGATGGGTCTGAGAACAGGTCTAAAAGACAGATCTGAAACACTCCCAGTTTCAAGTCCACCCAGCACTTAGAATCAAAATGGTAAAATAGGGCCCTCAGTGTGGGATTTTATGACCTCGCTCGGGCGAGATCGTAAAACCCCGCCTGAGACCAACAGAGATTTCCGTTCTGCGAGCCTTGTCCACCCCGATTCCAGGGCGGGCGAGGCGGTAAAATCCCAGCCTAAGGGTCAATTTAGCACAGCCAATCTCACTATCCTGCACATCTTTAAACTGTGGGAGGAAACCGGAGCACCCGGAGGAAACTCACGCAGACACGGGGAGAACATGCAGACTCCACACAGAGATTCCCCCAAGGCCGGAATCGAACCTGGGTCCTTGGCGCTGTGAGGCAGCAGTGTGAGCTGCCATGTCAACCCCTTCTATGCCATTGGGTTATTCCAGTACTTTTAAAATATTAATTTAGATCCCTGTTAAAGGAGTGAAGGCCATTTAAGACCAAACAAATTGATCAACTCAATTGGAAGGATTTTTTTCTGGGAAACCATGCAAATGAACAGGCGCAATATTATAACTGTCAAACGTTAATTAGCTTGACAATATCAGAGTTTTTGTTCCCGTATTCCCCTTCATTCCATTTCCCAGTGCTTTATATCCCAATAGCGAGTTCCTTTTTGGAGTTTATTGAATCAAAATCTGTTTTCTCGAGGACCTCCCGATGTCAATTAGTCTGCTGCGCTGCAGGTTTTGCAGGCATTGCTCAGGCTAACAGTAATCTGAAGGCTTGGAATCTGTGAAGAAGATATCAAGAATACAAAGCTTGTGATTGGAAAATCATGTTGGGAATATGAGAGAGCAAGAATGCTCCACCGATTGTGGCCACATCAGGGATTTAATTGCGATTATTTGAGAAAGGTGTTTCATGCTTCCAATCACAATTTTTTCTTGTTTACTGTCTGCCACTAGGGGATTTTCCCAGTAACTTCATTGCAGTGTTAATGTAAGCCTACTTGTGACACTAATAAATAAACTTTAAACTTTAAGCCATTTGAGATGTAATATTTCCCAGAGCTCAAATGCTCCTGGCAAAACAACAAACATTAAAATTTTAACTAGGGATCGACGTGTCTGTCTCAACGTTATGCAACCCAATGAAGCAACAAGAATAACGTGTTCTGAAATTTCTTTAATACAGGGTCATGATTCGACTTGTGGACTTCAGAAATTCTTAAACAAACCCGCCAGTGAAGACAGCGTAATAGTTCAGGTGCTGAAGAAACAAGGAGCAATTCCATTTGTGAAAACGAATGTCCCCCAGACATTGTTAAGGTAATATTCAATAGATTGCCATTGTCAGTTGGAGCTTTTAAAGACTGAAAGAAATGTTTGCTCAGGAAGATTGTGGGCTAACTATCAAACACACTGGTACCACTCTGGCACACTGAGGGAGAATTTAGCATTGCCAATGCACCTAACCAGCACGTCTTTCGGACTGTGGGAGGAAACTGGATCACCCGGAGGAAACCCACGCAGACACGGGGAGAACATGCAGACTCCACACAGACAGTGAACAAAGCCAGGAATCGAGCCTGGTGCTGTGAGGCAGCAGTGCTAACCACTGTGCCACCGTGCCACCTTGTAAGGACTCTGTCAGCCACTACCCTGAGACGAACTCAGATTTGGACAGGACTGACACTGTCCTTTACCTTGATTGACAGTCCTGACCACCCACTTACTGCACCCAGGATGCCAGGCCCTTCCCACCTCACTGCTCCAGGCCCCCAATTCCACTTCACATCCCACCCCCCTCAACACTCACTTACCTTTGCTGGTCCATGCAAGCTGTCATTCTCCTGCTCCCCTCCCTGGTGCTGTAGAGTTCAGCAAGGAAAATAGTTGACCTTTGTCACAAAGCTATCTGTTCCAAGCCACCCTTAAACAAATCTAAAATAGATGCGTCGAGATTCTTGTGAGCCACTGATTTCATCTTAAAGGTAAGCCTGTATTGAAAAACAGGTTTTATGTGAATCAGTCTTCATGGCATGTAAAAACAATACAAGAACAAACACCCCCACAGGCTGGCATGAGGCCTAACATGTCACAAACATGCCATTGATTTTATCATTACATCTCAACCTGCTCTGGGGAAATGCTTAATTCAGCCTGAACACCACATTTCCCTATCTTACGGGTCCTTAAAATAAATCATCCCAACAACCAACGTTTCTTGTGGAATGTTTACAAGGTGACAAGTGGATAGAAAAGCCCACTGAGAACTTAAAAAACTATTGGTTGGCATCTGTGGCTATAAGAACTATCCCTTCCTGAGTTATTAAATTATGATACTGTAGGCCTTTCGAAGCGTTAATGGGGAGGTGGAGCCATTTTAGGTTTCCTGTTACTATTACTGTTACAGATCACCCACTAAAGAATGTATTTTGCTTTGCAACAGCTTTGAGTGCAGTAATCCTATTTATGGACAAACTGTCAATCCACACGATACGAAACGATCGGCAGGCGGGTCCTCTGGTGGCGAGGCTGCCTTAATAGCAGCAGGCGGCTCCATCCTCGGCATTGGAACAGACATTGGTGGCAGTGTTCGCTTCCCAGCTGCATGCTGTGGAATCTGTGCTTTCAAACCAACTGCAAACCGGATAAGGTAAGAAATCTGTTTGCCGCTATCATAGGAACAGGCCTCTGAAGCCTATCCCATCATTCGGTGAATTAATTAGAGTCACAGAATCATAGAGGTTTACAGCATGGAAACAGGCCCTTCGGCCCAATTTGTCCATGCCGCACCTTTTGCTTAAACCACTAAGCTAGTCCCAATTGCCTGTGTTTGGCCCATATCCCTCTATACCCATCTTACCCATGTAGCATTCTAAATGCTTTTTAAAGACAGAATTGTACCCGCCTCTACTACTACCTCTGGCAGCTTGTTCCCAGACACTCACCACCCTCTGTGTGAAAAAATTGCCCCTTTTGTATCTCTCCACTCTCACCTTAAACCTATGCCCTCTAGTTTTAGACTCCCCTACTTTTGGGAAAAGATGTTGACTATCTAGCTAATCTATGCCCCTCATTATTTTGTAGACTTCTATAAGATCATCCCTAAGCCTCCTATGCTCCAGAGAAAAAAGTCCCAGTCTATCCAGCTCTCCTTATAACTCAAACCATCAAGTCCCGGTAGCTTCCTAGTAAATCTTTTCTGCAATCTTTCTAGTTTAATAATATCCTTTCTATAATAGGGTGACCAGAACTGTACACAGTATTCCAAGTGTAGCCTTACCAATGTCTTGTACAACTTAAATTGGTGATCTGCAACACGACTCTATTCACCCACCATTGATTCATTATCATTTGGTACCCATACCTCATTAGAAGTCTTTTCTATCTCCGTCTTGAGAGCTCCAGTCATCCAGAAGCTTATGGGGGCGGGAACAAAAGACTTGTTCTAGTCTTTGTGTAAAAGAGTGCATCCCAATTTCACATCTGAATGGCCCAGCGCTACCTATGTTCCCTTGTTCTTGATTTCCCTACCAAAAGAGGTCATTTCTATCAAATCACTTTAAATACCTTGATCAAAATACTCCCTCATTTTTCTGTGCAAACTGTCCCGAGGATTTGCCCCTCGAAAGCCTAAGTTTCTCCCAGTGAAACATACTCAAATTTACGCACTTACTCAAAGGGAATATATCCTTCCTGAGCTGTTGATAAATTCAACTTTGTTCTGATATCTGTAAAGACCAATAATTTCAAGAAGAGATTTGAACTTTTTGTTATTAAGAATGACTCATCAAATTTTTACACTTCAGATCTTTTACTGTAACAAATGACTAAAAGAATTTCTTCTTATACCAAACTTATACTTTAAATGACCAGCACAAACAATTCATTTTTACTTATGATACACAGCACTCTCCACGAAGATAATGTTCTCATGGCAAATGGTTCACAGTGGCTCTTAGTTTCCAATGGATTGCTTCCTTTACACTTGATGTGGCGATGCCGGCGTTGGACTGGGGTAGGCTCAGTAAGAAGTCACACAACACCAGGTTAAAGTCCAACAGGTTTATTTGATAGCACGAGCTTTTGGAGCGCTGCTCCTTCATCAGGTGAGTGGATGATGAAGGGGCAGCACTCTGAAAGCTCGTGCTACCAAATAAACCTGTTGGACTTTAACCTGGTGTTGTGAGACTTATTACTGCCCTTTACACTTCATCAGCCAGGTAGCCTCCAGTCTCAGAACTGACTTTTACTGTAAGGGTTATACTATAGATTCTTTCCTCTAGCTCTAAGTGAGGAAAATACTCCCGCCTCTTCTAAATCCTTAGAAACTTGGTCTTCAATCTGAATGTGGTGAACAATAGAGTCATTATTTTCTCTTATTTTAGGTGCAGGCCTGGTTGCTTCTATTTTCTGCTTCCTCTGTCTCTCACATGGTTACATACCACACAAGACAGAAGTGCCATCTGTCTATGATACTCATGGAATTTATAGGGAAGCTTGTAACCTGATCTCAAAATGGTTTAGTGAGAATCTCTGGCACCCCCACCATATGTTTCTCAGTGGTGGGAGGTGGCCCGTTGTTGGCTGGCCCACTATTATAGAGTCATAGAGGTTCCTCTATGCTTTCAGCCCAACTTGTCCATGCTGCCCTTATTTTTAAACCCCTAAATTAATCCCAATTGCCCTCATTTGGCCCATATCCCTCTATACCCATCTTACCCATGTAACTGTCTAAATGCTTTTTAAAAGACAAAATTGTACCCGCCTCTACTACTACCTCTGGCAGCTTGTTCCAGACACTCACCATCCTCTGTGTGAAAAAAATGCCCCTTTTGTATCTCTCCCCTCTCACCTTAAACCTATGCCCTCTAGTTTTAGACTCCCCTACCTTTGGGAAAATATATTGACTATCTGGCTGATCCATGCCTCTCATTATTTTGTAGACCTCTATAAGATCACCCCTCAGCCTTCTGGAGAAAAAAGCCCCAGTTTACCCAGCCTCTCCTTATAACTCAAATCATCAAGTCCCGGTAGCATCCTAGTAAATCTTTTCTGCACTCTTTCTAGTTTAATAATATCCTTTCTATAATAGGGTGACCAGAACTGTACATGGTATTCCAAGTGTGGCCTTACCAATGTCTTGTACAACTTTAACAAGATGTCCCAACTCCTGTTTTCAATGTTCTGACCAATGAAACCAAGCATGCTGAATGCCTTCTTCACCACTCTGTCCACCTGTGACTCCACTTTCAAGGAAATATGAACATGTACTCCTAGATCTCTTTGTTCTGTAACTCTCCCCAATGCCCTACCATTAACTGAGTAAGTCCTGCCCTGGTTCAATCTACCAAAATGCATCACCTTGCATTTATCTAAAGTAAATTCCATCTGCCATTCATCTGCCCACTGGCCCAGTTGATCAAGATTATCAGTGGGATTTCTGTTTGAATCAACCCCTATCCCCGTAACCCAGTTCATTTACCATGGCCAATCCACCTAACCAGTGGGAGGAAATCATAGTATCCGGTAGAAACCCACACAACATGGGGGAGAATGTGCAAACTCCACACAGACAGCCACCAAGATTGGAATCGAACCCGGATCTCTGGCGCTGTCAGGTAGCAGAGCTAACCATTGTGCCACCATGCCACCCAGGGTTTGTTGTTCCTTTATTATGACCTGTAACTTGCACATTTTCAAATTTATGATAATATAAAGAAATTGAATGGAAAAAAATAAAAATAAAACTGTTTATCAAGTGCAATTTATAGTAATATACTAATATATCTTCAGCACCTGTGCAAAGGTTGCAAACTAAACCCTACAAAAAGATACAATTACATTTTAATACACTGTGGATAACTAGAGAGGGAGGTCTTGTGGCTCAGGAGTAGCACCTCTGCCTCTGAGCCAGAAGTTCTGGATTCAAGTCTTGCTCCAGGACTTGTTGCCGACAAAAGGAATGTTCATTATGCGCCAAAAAGGTTACTAACCGACCGGGTAAACTTTCCAACATGCCCAAGGCAGGTAGTAAGAGTGGGAGAGATTCGTGGGCAGCCATGTTTGATGCTGAGTGATGCCCCTCAAGCTAGAACCACTTGTGCATCTCTTTGTGGTCCCTTGTGGACTATGGCTAATTTTGGACGGATTATGGAAGAGGTTAGGAACAAAATAAAATTAAACAACAAGGTATATGTGGCATTTAGCTATGATAAAAGTAACAGTATGGCCCCTGACCAGCTGTTTTGAGATTGGATGCTCTGATTTGTGCAGGTTCTTTCTCTCCTGCTTACAGGGCCCAATTCTCACATTTTCACTCTTCAAACGAGTGCTCTTTTAACATTGGAGAGGAAAATGGAACTCGGGTCAGATAACAACTATCCCACCTCATTAGCATTTACTTGCATCTACTGCAGGCACATGCTGTTGGTTTCAAACATCTTACGTCTAGAGTGGAAAGCACTTTTTTCTACATATAAAACATGCAAGGAGTGAAAGTCGATGTTTCCACCAATATATTTGGATAAAACTTATCAGAAGATCTGTTTTAAGAGATTACCTTTAGAAGGCAATTTATTACTCATTCTGGAGGCAAGAATTGCCTGGCTGCAATGAGTTGCTATTGACTAGGCAGCTCATATTGATAAGGAGGCTGCTTTATTCATTAACATAATAATATATTTCCATTTCATACAGCAAAATTGGATTGTCAGGAAGTTTGCCTGGACAGAAAACCTGTGAGTGTCTCCTCTACATAAATGTTGTTGCTGTTTAAAAACCGTATCATCCTATGTTCCATTCCTGCCTTTCTCCTACATCCGGGTGGAATTTTCCATCCATTTGCACCAGCTTCCTCCAGTCCCGCTGCAGTGAATGAAGATTTGGCTGAGTGCCAAATTCTTCATTTCAGTGTTAGCGGGGCGTGAACAGCCAGAAAATTCTGGCCATCATCTCCTTTCATCAGACTGAACTACCTCCACCAACAGAGAACCTGGTAGCTTCAAACTATAGTGCTTCAAAACATGTGCTCCATAATTATCCTAATATCTTTCCCATTAGCACATCACTGAAAACCATTTTATATGCAAGGCCAAAATAGAATAAGAAATAGGAGCTGGAGTAGGCCATTTGGTCCCCCAAGTCTGCTCCACCATTCAAGGCCTTGGCTTATCTTCTATCCCAACTCCACCTTCCCACACTATCCCCATAACCCTTCATTTTCTTAGGACCTAAAATCTACTGATCTCTGTCTTGAATACACACAAGAACTGAGCATCCAAGGGTCTCTGGGGAGAGAATTCCAAAGATTTGCAATCTTATGAGTGATAAAATTTCTCCTCATCTCAGTCCTAAGTTATTCTGATGCTGGATTCTCCAGTCAGGAGAAATGTTTTCTCAGCATCTACTTTGTGGCCCCTTAAGAATTTTATATATTGTTTTCAATAAGCTCACTTCTAATTCTTCTGAACTCCAGGGAATATATGACTAAAACTTAGTCACTGATGTAAAATTGCTGAGAACATACCGGTGAAGGCACAGGGTAAAGAAACACTGAGGGTGGGATCTTCTGGACACGCTTGCTCCAAGTGCAGAAAATCCCACCTGAGGTCGGCTGACCATTTCGTGTCCCATCCGCTATGATTCCAGTGGTGGGCGGGACAGGGAAACCCTGCCCTATGGGTGGGATTTACCTTACGATACGATGGCAGGAATAGCCGATCCCGCCGACAGTGAGTCCCTGCTGCAAGTCCATGGTTGCAGAGGTTGTGCACCACAGGAAACCCCATTGATAGCGGCGGGACTGGAAGATCCCGCCATTGGCGGACTGCAGGTGACACTGCAAAGCATACCATGGAGGGATGGAAAATCCTGCACAATGTTGCTCTGCAATAGTGCAACATGACTTTCTCATAAAGGTGAGATGTTTTGATGCCTACCTAATGTCCCTGAGAGTGTTTCTGACTTTGCGTCATCGCGTCAAATGGGTGACAGTCAATTGGCAGCTCATTTTACATCAATGGAAATAAAAATCAGGAGAAATTCGGGTTGGGCTGATCTGATGTCAGGCTGTTTCCTATTATCTTCTCCATCGCTTCAAAGAGGAAAATCGAATCTCAGTGTTGTGTCAAGTTGTGTGGCAAACTCTAAGATAATAGTAGGGTTCTGATGGAGTTTGACATTTAGCTTTGGTTATGCCTGGCAAGTAGATTTCCAACGGGTGGGATTTCTCTTCCAATCCGCGTGTGTCCCGCTGTTGTCAATGGGGTTTCCCATTGAATGTACCCCTCACTGCCGGGAAACCCGTGGCAGGGGTGCGTTGTCGGCCAGACTGTAAGACCCTGTTGACGTGAATGGGAGCAAGTGTTTGGCATGTGTTTTGGCTGGATATTTAGACTCAGTTTGGTGTGGGTCAGGCAGTGGTCTGTCTAGCAGTCAGCTCCCCCTCATAGCACCAACCTTTCCCTTCTGTCTGACAAGCACACAATCAAGGAGATGCCAGGGCTTGGCTCTGGAGCATAATCTCAAGATAAGGGGCCCATCATTTAGGATTGAGATGAGGAGAAATTACTGGTTGTGATTCTTTGGAATTCTCTATCCCAGAGAGATGTGGATGTTCCACTGTTGAATACGTTTAAGGCTGGGATAGAAAGATTTCGGGGTCTCTCAGGGAATCAAGGGATATGGAGCGTGTGTGGGAAAATGGAGTTGAAACTCAGGATCAGCCATGATTGTACTGAAGTGTGGAACAGGCTCGACGGGCCGTATGAGTTATTCATCAAATCATAGAGTCCATACTGTGCAGAGGGAGGCCATTTGGGTCTGCACTGACAACAATCCCACCCAGGCCCTATCCCCGTAACCTCACGTATTTACCCTGCTAGTCCTCCTGACACTGAGGAGCAATTTAGCATGGCCAATCAACCTAACCCACATATCTTTGGAGTGTGGGAGGAAACCCACGCAGACACAGAGGAGAACATGCAAACTCCACCCGAGGCTGGAATTGAACCCGGGTCCCTGGCACTGTGAGGCAGCAGTGCTAACCACTGTGCCACCGTGCCTGCTCCTATTTCTTATGTTCCATTATTTTCAATCCTATCTCTCTAGAAATGAATCATAGAATCCCTACAGTGCAGAAGGAGGCCATTTGGCCCATCGAGTCTGCACCGACCACAATCAGACCCAGTCCCTATTCCCGTAACTCCACATATTTACCCTGCCAATTTAGGGTCAATTTGGCATGGCCAATCAACCTAACCCACACATCTTTGGACTGTGGGAGGAACCCGGAGCACCCGGAGGAAACCCAGGCAGACACAGGAAGAATGTGCAATCTCCACACAGACAGTGACCTGAGGCCGGAATTGAAACCGGGTCTCTGGTGCTGTGAGGCAGCAGTGCTAACCACTGTGCCACTGTGCCGCCCAGCACTTTGTTCGATTTTGCATTTTTATGGCCTTATTAATCTGTTTCACTACTTTTGGTGATTTATGTATCTATTCTCCTGATCTCTGTTACTTTAACCCATTTAGACTCCTATTTTCCAAGGAGTATGTGCTCTCTATTGTCTCCCACCAAAATGGATTGCCTTGCACTTATCTACAATTAAATTAATTTGCTAGTTACACACCTAGGTGCAAGATTATTAATGCCCTCTGTATTAACCACAGCACATAGGGCGGGATTCTCCAGCCTCCCAACCACGGGTTTCTTGCTGATGGGAGGAGGTGTATTAACTACAGCACACAATTTGCTGTCATCCACAAATTTTGAAGTTATCCTTCTGATTCCTGTTGCCTCTTTCACTAATGGGCTGGAATGTCATCCAAGATTATGCTCCCTAATACACGGGTGGGGCTTGAACCTGTAATCATTTTAAATCTAAAGATATATCATTCAACATTTTGAGTTATTTAACAATGAATCCTATTTTTGAGTGATATACTTATTGTTTTCTAGTTGAGTCAATGGTTGGTCCACTAGCCAAAGATGTGGATAGCTTGGCATTGTGTATGAAAGCTCTATTATGTGAAGACATGTTCCAGTTGGATCCCACAGTGCCACCTATCCCCTTCAATAATAAGGTAACTTACCTAACAACAATTGCTTGCATTTATTATTGCACCTTTCAGGTATCAAAGTGCTCCAAAGCACTTCACATAAGCGAAATAGATTCTGAGAAATAATCGATCCAAGACAAATATTAGGTTTGAGTGAGGTGACTGAAAGCACCGTTGAAATTGTAGTCTTTAAGGGGGATTTTGAAGTTGCTGAGAGATTGGATTTCTTAAGAATAAACCAAGATGGCTGAAAGCTCTGCCACTTGTCATGGTGCAGAGGGAGTGCTGTACAGAGCTGGTAGTCCAGCACAAGACCAAAAGACATAGGCAGGTAGCATGTAGGGCCGGAAGAAGGGACA
This sequence comes from Mustelus asterias, assembly GCF_964213995.1. NCBI lineage: Eukaryota > Metazoa > Chordata > Chondrichthyes > Carcharhiniformes > Triakidae > Mustelus > Mustelus asterias. The sequence continues at coordinate 110,282,131 of NC_135808.1, forward strand.
GAAGTGAAGGGATTTGTAACAAAGGCAAACATTTTGAGTGGAATTTGAATACCACTCCCCTCCCCAGTCCCTCCTGATTTGGGAAGTCCAAGAGCTTCCCACAACGATAAGGGCCGCCCTTGCTAGAAATAGTTCCTTGTCCTCCACGGCCACCTTCTCTCACCATGCAGGGCCTGCCTGATTGTCCTTAATGAGCTCAACCGATTTACCTGTACATTGGGACTTCCTCCCTATGCTATTTGCTCCAGGGTTGGCTGCAGTCCCTGCAACGGTCACTACTCCTGATTGCATTAATGGATCAGCTGAAGATCCGCTAGCCTGCTGATTGGCTGGCAGCTCTTGGAGGTGAGATCTTCCCTCTTAAAGGTATGCAAGACCCATAGGCAGTTAGTTAACTGCCTGATTGACATTCCTTCAGGGATGCTGAAAGTAGCCCCCAACTTTCCAGTTGATGGATGGGGCTGCTGCTGTGGCTATTAAACCCAGCACTTAGAATTTGATGCCTTAGGAAATTGAGAGTCAGTAGATGCTGATGAGCACAGGGCTAATTAGAGAATATTACTTAGAATTGATAGGGTCCTGGACCAGAAACTAAGGTATATTATGAAGCCAGACTAGAACCCAGCAATTTTTCTATTTAGGCATAAATGTGAGGAAATGATTCCACTGACAAAGTAGGGATCTTTTAGAGTGAAACAAGCTTTATTTAATAACACAGTTTAAATATAACTCTAACAAATGAAACAGCTTAGCCATTAATAGTTGAACAATATTTAAAATGGAAGGAAGCAACTTTACTTTCTAGTTTATGACTGTTCCAGTTTCAAATAAGCCACATTCATGCATAACTCAAATCCACTTTTAAATAAATACAGTTAGCAAACCCAGGCATACTTGCTTGAACATTTGTTAACAGCCTTGGAGCTTTCAGGGTGAGAGAATGGGGGCAATTCTCCCAAAAGTGCTGAATTGGTGGGAAAACTGTTCTAAATCATGACTGTTTTCTCAGTTCAGCTTCACACTCGAATCGCCCCACTCTGTCACTGCAGAGGTCCGAATCGCGAATCTCATTGAAAATCGGGGGGGTGGGGGGAAGTTTTCACGCCAGAGTCTGACAGTTCTAGAACTCTGTGCATGAGCAGTGGCCCCGATCTGTCAGTCTCCCCATTTGCTGGCCAGCCCGGGACCTCCGCAGTGCTGCACCTCCAGCACCCCCCCACAGACCGATCACGGCCCCCACAACAATTCCCGGGCCAGCCTTGACTACCCCCCCCCCACCCAGAAGCACCTCAATGTCCAGCCCATCCCCTCCAGCAGTGGCGATCCCCCCACCCCCCTCACCCGGCAAACCCTCCCATCCACCCCCCTGGGAGGCAGGCCCCCCCCAGCCTGCCCCAATTGCTGCCCTCCCTCCATTCTAGACCAATCGCCATGCAGAGTGGCAGTGGGACCCCCACCCCCACCGATCACCCTTCGGCCCCTTCCACAGTAGGCCCCACCCCCTTGGCACAGCCCAATGCCCGGTGGCCAGTGCCAAGGTGCCCAGGGTGCACCCCACCCCCCCCCATGCCCAGGGTGCACCCCACCCCCCCCCCCCACTGCCCAAACCTCTGAAGGGCCCTGATTGCTTCCCCTTCATTCAGTTGGGGTCTCCCACTGGTTCCCTGAACATGGGGAGCTACTCTAAGGCCCACTGGAATGAAGTACTCCTGGTGGGGTGGGAGATTCAATCGGTTCCCGATAATGACATTGAAAATACATTAAAACAAGATTCAAATGACTTACCTGTCTTCCCGCTGGTTTCCACATGGTCTGGTCTCCGACTGTTTTCCGGCTCTGGGAGATGTGCATGCTTTCCCGGCGCATGTGCAAATCCCGGAACAAAGCCGGCGATGCGCATCTCCCACCGCGACACGCCAGAAAAGTTGCAGGTCGGGATGGGAGAAACGCCCCCAGAGTTTCAGAAGCCTGCAAAATCCTTCTAACTTCAACCAGCCTTCGGCTGCAACTAACTGCTTTCTGCAAAAGCTTTTTTCTCTCTGCTCTCGCCCCGGCTCTGCCCATTAACCACATAATTACATGATCCTGTCAATCACTCAAATTAGAAATCCCAGGGAAACTTAAGTAAACAAATGTCAATTAGCTCTAAGATAAAGGCAAAATGGATGCTGGAATCTGAAACAAAAACGGAAAATGCTGGAAAATCTCACTGGGTCTGGAGAGAGAGAATAAAGTCAACGGGCCTGATTTTACCATTTTGAGTCTAAGTGTCGAATCTGGGCGTCAAATAGATCCGAGCCCGGAATCCTCTTTCCAGCGCGCCCATGCGCGTTTTGCTGGCTCCGGTCCGATTTGCGCTGTGGGCGGGGCCTAGCGCTGCCGGAACGATCGGAGCTCTGAACTGCGCATGCGCAGTTCGAAAAAAAATCTGAAGCAGCGTGCCCGGGCGGGGAGAAAAAATCAGAGAGAGCGGCTCTCTGACCCAGATCACCTGGGGTCGACGGGTGGCAGGGGGGTGGGGGGGGGGGGGGGGGGGGGGGGGGGGAGGTGGGAGGAGGAGAGGGGGCGGGACTCAGATCACCCTCTCGGGGGGTGGTGGGAGGAGGAGAGGGGGCGGGACTCAGATCACCCTCTCGGGGGGTGGTGGGAGGAGGAGAGGGGGTGTGGCGGGTCCATCTGGCTCACCAAGTCAGTTACAATACTGCGTTCAGCATCCACTGAACCATCTTGGAAAAAAAGGATAATGGCATTAGGGTTCTGCATGTAAGCCTTGCTTATGCTAAAAATTATATTCTTGGTGTCGGCAGCCATTCCTGATGTTACAGTATTGATAACACCAGGAAGATCGACCAGTACCATTCATTATCCTTTGTATCCAAGATGGTTCAGTAGATGCTGAACGCAGTATTGTAACTGACTTGGTGAGCCAGATGGACCCACAAGGCAGAAGGACTATCTTTGTGTTGACCAAAGTGGATCTAGCTGAGGAACATACAGCTTACCTTGTTAACGGAAGGATGGTGGAGGGAGACAAGCGATCGAGGTAGGATGGGGGTGTGCTCTGCCGGGGGGCCCTGCCTCCCAGGGGGGTCTGATCCCAGGTGGGAGGGGTCTGCCGGGGCGGGGGGGGGCGGCTGCCTCCCAGGTGGGGTCTGATCCGGGGGGGCGTCTGCCGAGGTGGTTAGCGGGGGGGTCCGCGAAGGATGGTTGAGGAGGATGGTGACTTCACAAGGGCAGAGAGGGCTTCGGAGATTCCGCTGCAGAATAGAAATCCACTTCGGACTTTTATTCGGCAGGTCGCTAAAAGCACGGATTCGGAACAGGCCAGAAGACGGTAAAGTGGGATTTGGCGGTAGAGTTGGGCGCGCGGTTCATTAAGTCGATTTAAATGCATGCTAATGCATTTAAATCGTCGGTCCGCCCGATTCGGGCGCGGGCCGGACCAGCGCCCGAATCGGGTGTCGGTAAAGCCGCGATCTGCTCGGAATCGGGTGCAGATCGCGGTATAGGCCCGACACCCAACATTACCGCGATTTCGCGCCCGGAGTTTTGGTAAAATCGGGCCCAATGTTTCGAGTCTGGAGGATGTTTCGATGGACTCTGATGATCATCCAAACTGAAAACATTAGCTCTATTCTCTCTCTCCACAGATGCTGTCAGACCGGCTGAGAGTTTACAGCATTTTCTGTTTTTGGTCCATTAGTTCTACTTAAAAAAAAACATTTGCAATGTTGAAATGAGTAATTATCCTCCTCTCTCAAAATCTGAGCAACATTCCCTTCAGGTATATAGACTGCCTATAGCATAAAGCTGATTTTTTAAACATTCCCCATAAACATAAAAATAAATATATATCCATATCAATTGCATCACTGTCATCACAGAATGGATAGCATGCAGTTAGTGAGTGTTTACTTATGTTGGAGGTAATGCTGATCAAGTTCACGGAGGCAGAATTCCTTTCACCAGAATCCCTTTATTTACAATTCCCACAGCAGTACACAGAGTGTTGTCAGTCAGTAGTCTGCCTTCGGGAGTGCCAGAGGAACAGAGGAACAAAGTAAAGTCTCTCTGATTAGCCCATCAATTGGCCCACTAATCAGGAAGTTTGTATTCCAATAGACCAACTTCAATGGACTGATTAAAGTCATTACACCATCTATCTCCATTTATATTTTTTTGAACTTTGGATCTTGTTGGTAAAATAAACCAGAAAGAATTGCACCCTAACAACGACTTTTTAAAATTATTTTTTAAGATCTATACCAACATCAAACACATGCGGATAGGTTATTTTGAAAGTGATGGGTACTGGATCCCTACCCCCAGCATGAAGCGAGCCATCACGGAAACCAAGCAACTGCTGGAAGAAGCTGGACACACGGTGTGCTTACTAAACCTCAAAGAGAATGGAGAAATTCCTGGAGGTAGAGGGAGGGTGAGGAGGGATGATGGAGAAAGATTGAGCGGATGAAGAAATTATTTACTTTTAATTCATCTTTCCACGCAGCCCCTCATCCCGACACCAAATAAGAACACTGGAAACATGTATGAAAGTGTGGAAAAATAATCTGATTTATTTTAGTGTACTAAATGCATTACTCCATTCAGTGAAAAGGTTCTGCTGAATTAACTGTTCAGTGGGTTTCTAAGAAGGACTGAGATGTGAACAAAGAACAAAGAACAAGGAAAATTGCAGCACAGGAACAGGCGCTTGGGCCCTCCAAGCCTGCACTGACCATGCTGCCCGACTTAACTAAAACCCCCTACCATTCCGGGGACCATATCCCTCTATTCCTATCCTATTCATGTATTTGTCAAGACGCCCCTTAAAAGTTACTATCGTATCTGCTTCCACTACCTCACCTGGCAGCAAGTTCCTACCGCCATCTGTGTAAAAAACTTACCTCATACATCTCCTTTAAACCTTGCCCCACGCACCTTAAACCTATGCCCCCTAGTAATTGACTCTTAACCCTGAGAAAAAAGCTTCTGACTATCCACTCTGTCCATGCCCCTCATAATCTTGTAGACTTCTATCAGGTCGCCCCTCACCCTCCGTCGTTCCAGTGAGGATGACAGAGTTTGAGGGGCGGCCTGACAGTGGGGGGTCACATTCAGACATAACTGACGGGCAGAAAAGGATCATTTAGCCACATTCCTAATGCTTGCACAAACCTTTGCATCATTTTCGAACCTGCTGAACAATCTCCAACATTTACGTCTCAGCCATTTATGAAGCTTGATAAAAAGCAATGGCCCTAACACTGATCCTGTAAGACTCCACTGGCAACAGCTCTTCAGGTAGATTCACAGTCATTGATAACAAATTTCTGCCTGTGCAACTTCCCACTGATTCACAGTATTCTGTTTTGCATGGCAAGCAAATCATCAAATTCTTCCTCAAAATCTAACTAAATCATATCTTCAAGGATACCCCAATATTCAAATTACTGATTCAAAAAGTTCTAGAAAATTATTAAAACACAGATCCTTTTGCAGAAACCAAGCTGTGTGTCATTGAAGACTACTTCTCCATGTAGGTGATCACAAAGAGTGTCTCTTACAATCATTTCAAGTATCTCACATAACTGACGTCAGTCTGATGGGCCAATGTTTCTCTAAATTTTACCGGTCAACCTATTTAAAAACTGGAATTGGGTAAGCATCCCTCAACTCAAAGGGAATAATTATGTACTTTAGATATGGGTAAGGGGTGTACCACCCTCAACCTGGTCTAAAGGTTTCTTTGTCTTTATTCTGGATATCCTTGATACAACTTGGATGAAGTTTCAACAAAAGTGATACATCTTTATTAAACCACTCAAGCAATGATACATACTCAGGATAATACTGGATAAAAGCAAATTACTGCGGTTGCTGGAACCTGAAACCAAAAGGGAAAATGCTGGAAAATCTCAACAGGTCTGGCAGCATCTGTAAGGAGAGAAAAGAGCTGACGTTTCGAGTCCAGATGACTCTTTGCCAAAGCTATTAACAAAGGGTCATCTGAACTCGAAACGTCAGCTCTTTTCTCTCCTTACAGAAGCTGCCAGACCTGCTGAGATTTTCCAGTATTTTTTCTTTTGATCTCAGGATAATACTGTTTGCTGAGCTTCCCTGTGAACCAGAGCCCATCTCAGTGATCAATCTGATGACAAATCCTCCGTGTGTATCTTCTGAGCTGGCTCCATGGGCTCTTTCGTTATACCTTGTTTTTTTGCCATGGCCCTGTGCCATATAAGGTAAAGTCTGCTTTTAATTGGTTTTTAATTACATCACTGTTCATCTCCATGTTTTCTCCAGATGTTCTCTGGCTAGGCCCCATTTGAAGGTCATGCTTTTGTGGTACCATAGCCAGTTTGACTCCTCTGTTCTCTCCAACACTGTAATCAATCTCTTTCACTTGACTAAGTTAACCCATCATGCTTTATGTTTTGAGCCCATAGTGCAGTTCAGTGCAGTTCTTTACTTATCTTCTTCGGTCTGGGTCCTTCTCATACCTTGATGTTCCATGTTACCACCATGAGACAGACTCCACACACAGGGTTATACCACAACTGGTCTACACTGATTAATATAAAAGAAATAAAGAAGCAGTCACATGGTTAAAAAGGTGATTGTATATTAAAGAAGGTTAAATAATATTTTGGCTTACAGGAGTTAGCAAAGTACAAGTCGGATCTCTTTAAGCACTCTTGCGGGGGGGATATAATCTGGACCATCAGCCCAATTTATTGTAAAATGCCTTATTCTTCTAAAATTGTATTCTCAGCTGTTTTAATATCTGCATTAGATTATGAAGCTGCTACCTGAATGTTATTCCTAGGAATGACAATTGTTGTGAAGTCATCATTTAACACTGCATTTAACATTGAACCTGTCCTAAACCTTCTTTCAGTGGATGTACACAGTCTCTAATGGTCCTCTGGTGTCCAACATAGCTGAAAATAACTTTTGTCATTGCTAACACATATCTCTATTCTGAAAGCTATTTTGATGCCTCTTAATTAAGCAAAATATTTGTCTTTCTTCAGTGTTGAATTAATCCATTAATGTTTCAAAGTATCTTTGTGTAAGTTTAATTTGTCCTTTCGTTATTTTGGATTTATTTTGCTATGTGCCCTTTTTATCCTTTGGGATGTCTATTGCCTTGTTTTTATTTGGATTTACGAATGCCAACTTTTCCTCAGCATTCATTTCTCTGACTAGTTGAGTTGACCTATTAATCTTTTCCAAATCTTCATCCATTTATGCAAATTTAATCCTCTTGAAATCATTAATTTTAAGTAGCTTTTGCTTAGCTAATAAGGCTACCTCTTCTTATATTATGATTGCTGTTGCTCAGGTGGCTATCCCTAATTGCATCACTAATATTCTGTGATAGAAAGCATGAAGGAAGCATTAGGAAATTATCCTCTTGGGTGTTGTGAAGGAGTCCCAGACGCCAGTCACAGAGAAGCATTGATAGAGATCTTAGGCCAACCCATCTTCCTGCTGTCCTGGTCAATGCAATAGAATGTGTGATTAACTTAGGGGAAAACAACAGATGGTGTTGATTCTTTGTACGTCTTCGAAGGAGCTGGACTGGTTCCTGACTGGGGCAGAGATCACATCTAAAAAGTAGGTGTCTGAATAGATAATACTTTAGGGCTGACTTTAGATTGAAGAGTTTCAAAGAAGAATTTTCCAGAATATTGTTTCCTTTATTTATGTGACTGCAGGGATGGATGGTGGAGTAGGAGAATGGGAAAAAGTGTTTAGCCAGGGGTGGCACAGTGGTTAGCACTGCTGCCTCACAGCAGCAGGGACCCGGGTTCAATTCCGGCCTCAGGTCACTGTCTGTGTGGAGTTTGCATGTTCTCCCCGTGTCTGCGTGGGTTTCCTCCGGGTGCTCCGGTTTCCTCCCACAATCCAAAGATGTGTGGGTTAGGTTGATTGGCCATGCTAAATTGACCCTAGTGTCAGGGGATTAGTGGATTAAATATGTGGGGTTACCGGGATAGGGCCTGGGATTGTGGTCAGTGCAGACTTGATGGGCCGAATGGCCCCCTTCTGCACCGCCGTATGGATTCTATGATGCTTCAGCCGTTATTGCTGTGGACCAGGTTGGATGGACCAACTAGTCTTTTCCTGCATATCAATTTTGTCTGTCCATATATTCAATACAATTGAGATTAGATGAGATGATTGAGTGGATAGAGAGAAAGCATTTCTTCTGTGGGGTAGTCCAGAACAAGATGCAGGACCTTAAATTAGAGCTAGGATGTTTAGGGAGATGTTAGGAAATACTTTTTCACTCTAAAGGTACTGGAACTCTGGAACTCTCTCCCCAATAAAGGGGAGCAGTTGAACATTTCAAAACAGAAATTGAATCATTTTTGTTAGGCAAGGGCATTAAGGGTGACAGAACCAAGGTGGATAATAGATGCAGATTAGTTGTCATCTGATTGAATGACGATTCAGGCTTGAGGGCTTGAATGGCCTTCACATATTTTTGTATGAAACACAAGAGATTCGGCTTGATAAGGGACAGAATGCTGTGGAAGTGACAGGGGTCTCAGTCATTGGCTGGAGAGCTCACTACAGCCCCGGCTCGCCTCTTTTCAGGAAGGCCTGCCACATCTTCCACTCAGTAACGGGCCTGGCACTGGAATCAAGGACCCCAGGGTTAGAAATCACTGATCCCATGTCAAGGTGAGTAGTAGTGACTGGGTAGAGATCACAGGGGCAGGAGGGAGTCAGCAGCAAGGGCAGCGAGGTGGCTGTCAGCAGGCATCTCTCTTCTCATTGCCCTCCCCTCCCCTCTACTTTGAACGAGGGAACCCTCTCCCCTTCCCTGAAATGTGTAAGCATCCCCACATGGATTTGCTTGTTGTGCTCCCTGCACGGTGAACCCGCTGCCTGCCACTGGGTTACTGCCAGTGGTGGCAAAGTGAGGCCCTCAGCGGGTATTAAGTGCCCACTCAAGGGTCTCAATTGACAGTGGGTCAGGAAAGCTGTACATGGGCCTTACTGCTATGGACTTAATCCGGCTGGAGGTGAGACCTTCCTGCCCTCTAATTGCCCCTCCTCCCCAACACTACATCACCGCTACCAAGCTCACCATGGGGAAGGAACAAAGTTCCACCCAAGGATACTGTTTGGCAGAAGATGTCAGTGGCTTTTGATTCATAGATGACTAGAGACACAGCTTGACCTTACACCATGCCTTCTACATTATGACTTTCTCCACTGCCCCAGTGTTGAATTCTATTTCTGTTTGACCCTTGCCCTCTGGTTCATTTGAAATGAGTGCGCATAGAAATCAACTTGTTTATGACAGGAACAACATGGGTGTGTTTCATGAGACTATGACCCCAGTGCATAAAGGGATGCAGTCTTAGGAGCGGGAGACCTTGGTTGTAAACTGCCGAACCTGGTTAGTTAATTACAATTTCTGGAGCTAGAAATTTGAGAAATTGAGTAATTTGTGTACATACACCTTTTCCCCTTTTTCCAGTTTAAAGCTTATTTATCAATGTCACAAGTAGACTTACATTAACACTGCAATGAAGTTACTGTGAAAATTCCCTAATCGCCACACTCTGGTGCCTGTTCGGGTATGCTGAGGGAGAATTTAGCATGGCCAATGCACCTAACCAGCACCAGTGGGAGGAAACCGGAGCACCCGGAGGAAACACACGCAGACACGGGGAGAACGTGCAGTCTCCATGCAGACAGTGACCCAAGCCAGGAATCGAACCCGGGTCTCTGGCGCGCCAGCAGTGCTAACCCACTGTGCCAAACTGGCAACTCTGGGGATTTCAGGGGCTCTGCAAGCTCATGAGGTTCCTACATCTGCCGACTTACCCAGAATGCTATTTCTGTGGCCATATACAAGATAGTAATAATCATGAATGAAAACACAGTTTTCCTTTGTTCCCTTAATGCTGAGATTATTGAAGCTAAGGCAATGGTCACTGGATGTGTGCCAATATCACAACAAACACTGGCGACTGTGTCAGTAACTTCAGATCCCTGCGGAAAGGTCTGAAAACCGCAAACACAAGTTTCAGGAGTTCACTGCGAGCCAAATCCTTTTTGTCAGGAATTCCATGTGTAGGTGAAATGAATGGAAGCCAACAAGAATTCCTCTCCACATGCTTTTCACTATCACTCCAATGATTCAGATGCTGCCAAACCAATCAGAGTTATAAATTGGCCCTTTGTTATTCTCTGGAGTGTTGGCACTTCAACCTATTAGGGATGATTTTGAATGATACAGGATTACATTGAATATCCAGCACAGTAAGTAATAAAACAACCCGAAATGGAGTTTGGGAATTGGATTTCGGTCGGGGTTCACAGAGGAGACTTTTTAAAAAAAAGTGCAGGCGGATGGTGAACAATGAAAAAATTATTTTAAATTTCTGGTTTATTCATAACACAAAGTGAAAACTACTTCTAAGTTTTATAACTGCTTGTGATGTGAACGTTTTGATTGGATTTTGAGATGTTTGTGTAGATAATCCGACTCAGCAGTTTTACTCGATGTTAAATTAAAGGTGGTGTTGGGGTGTGGAATGGACTGCCTGCAGTGATAGTGGAGTCAGACACTTTAGGAACATTTAAGCGGTTATTGGATAGGCACATGGAGCATACCAGGATAACAGGGAGTGGGATAGCTTGATCTTAGTTTCAGATAAAGCTCGGCACAACATCGTGGGCCGGACATCCTGTTCTGTGCTGTACTGTTCTATGTTCTATGTTCTATGTTTAAATAATCGATTGGGCCAAGTGAGCCATGCCAGTGTTTATGTTCTGAATGAGACTCCTCCCACCTCCCTCTTTATCTAGCCCTATCATTTTATTCAAAGAAGGAAGAAAAATACAGACCAGGAACAGCGCCTTCGGCCCTCCAAGCCTATGCCGATCATGATGCCCTAACTAAATTTAAAAAAACCTTCCACCCTGACTTGGTCCACATCCCTCTATTCCCTCCCTATTCATGTACCCATCCAGATGCCTCTTAAATGTTGCTAACGTGCCTACTTCCACCACCTCCTCTGGCAGCGCCTTCCAGGCACCCACCACTCTCTGTGTGAAAACCTTCCTCCGCACATCTCCCTTAAACTTTCCCCCTCTCACCTTGAACCTGTGTCCCCCTTGTAATTGACACTTCCACCCTGAGGAAAAGCCTCTGACTATCCACCCTGTCTATGCCTCTCATAATTTTGTAGACCTCTATCAGCTCTCCCCACAGTCTTCATCTTTCCAGTGAAAACAATTCTAGTTTATTCAATCTCTCCTCATAGCCGACGCCCTCGAGACCAGCCAACATCCTGGTGAACCTTCTTTGCACTCACTCCAAAGCTTCCACATCCTTCTGGGTGTGTGATGACCAGAACTGCATCCAATACTCCAAATGCGGCCTAACCACGATTTTATATATTCATTCAATGTATCTATGCCACTTTCCTATGTTACCAAATTCCACTTTCTAAGCTCAGATTCTCTTCATTCATATACCAACATCACAAATTTAAGGCAATGCAGGACCTTAAAATCAGATTGATTGGTTATGTAGAAGCAAGAGTGATTGTTTCTTTTTGTTTGTTCCCTTCTTTAGCAGGCTCTTTAATTCAATACAACAAATGATTTGCTCTCTGTTTCTCCCTCTTTTCAGTTGATATCATTCACACCGCCAAGAATGTACTATGCTATGAATGAAATCATTTTTCCTGGACTTAGTGCAGACAAGGGCCTTACACTTATAGAAAGCCTGTAAGTAAGCTGTAAGAGCGCGCAATGTTAGCACTTGAGATGAAACCATTATTATCAGCTTTTGTTACACTTTGTAAGCAGCAAGATTATTTGCTAAGCAGAGGTTGGGTGGATGGTGGGGTTAAGACGGATGGGGTTCCAGGGGAAAAAAAAACCCAGGGAGAGATTCTCTAACTTCTGGCAAGTACCGCGATGGCCCGGAGAATTGGGAATCCTTGGAAAAACAGGTTTTTTGCCGGGCGCCAAACCCATTGAGATCCTCCCAGGCCACTCTGCTGGCCCTGATTGGGTTCCTATGTATATTCAAATCCACAAATTTAAATATAATTAGTGGGTTTGCAGCTTGGGTCAAATGGCTCTCACTATTCACTCGCCTCCCCAGTGGAACCTGCACTGGGTGGGCATTCATACAGTGCCTCACAAGTGAGGACCTGGTGTGTTGTGCCCCAAGGTTCGGGGCAGTACTGTCAACCGCTCAGCAATGAGAGGCACCCTCCCCCACACACACCACACAGGCATGAGGTTTACCCAACCTCCCCACTTAGCCCCCTCCTTCCCCCTCAGACTCCTCACTCAGCCCCCTTCAGGCCAAGCACCTCAGCAGTGCCAACAGCTCACTGCCCTCCTGCACTCCTGCACTGACACCCTGGCCTGATATCTTGGGCACCGAGGGGGCTCGAGGAGGTAGATCCAGTAGCCATTTGCCCCTCTGCTGCTGCCAGGTTGCAAAGGACAGGTATCTCAAGGGTCCTGGGGTTTGGGTGAATGGCGGCTGGGGGAGGATGGGGGGATGTGGGGATTCTGAATGGGCCTATCAAACCCAGTAATTGTTCTCCAATTCGTAGATTTGCATTGCAGAAACCCAGTTGGGGCTGGCGGCATGGCTCGGGTGAATCCTGATTGCTTTGACACCCATCGGGAATCTCAATATTTGGCTGACGCCCCATCCTGTGGGGCATTGGATTCCTGTTGGCCACCTCACGAGGCTGGAGAACCCAATCTGTGGCTAGTACTGCAGCCTCACAGCGTCACGGACCCAGGTTCAATTTCAGCCTCAGGTCACTGTCTGTGTGGAGTTTGCACGTTCTCCCCGTGTCTGCATGGGTTTCTTCTGGGTGCTCCAGTTTCCACCCACAGTCCAAAGATGTGCAGCTTAAGTTGATTGGCCATGCTTAATTGACCCGAGTAGCAGGGGATTAGCAGGATAAATATGTGGGGTTACAGGAATAGGTCTTGGGCGGGATTGTGTGTCAGTGCAGACGCGATGGGCTCCTTCTGCACTGCAGGAATTCTATGGTTCTATGATTCTATGAAAGAGTAATTCCTCGATTTTTCAAACAACCATAAATATGTGTCTCTGAGTTGTGGTTACTGCTTTATGATGACTGAATAAATTATGTTCTGTTTTTATTAGAGACGTCGTCTATATAAATGTCATGAATTGCTTAGTCATGTTGCAATGATTTATTCTATTTTATAAATAGGTCTACCCAATGAAAATAATTAATTCCACTTAAATCTTTTTGAATTTTGTAGTAAAGGGGAAGTCATCGACCCTAGTTTGAAGTTTCAGATGTCCGTATGCACTATGCCTGAAGCATTGAAAAAGCTCTTGTATTTTCTTCTGAAGCCTTTTGTAAGTATAAAAGTTGAGTCATGAATGGACTTGGGTGAGGGGAAAATACATAAGGCAAGACATTAGAAATGTATGTGTCACTGCATCAGGTTTGTGACCATCATTAACAATGTAAGATGTGAAGGGAAGTCTATTTTTAAGTGCATTGGTTCAATCCTGACCTGTTTTGTTTATGTGAATTAGCTACTTATGTATCTTACACATGAAAACTTTAAGATACTGCAGCAGTGGGACTAATCAATGGGAAAAAAGTAAAAAGTTTATTTATTAGTCACAAGTAAGGCTTACATTAACACTGCAATGACGTTACTATGAAATTCCCACTAGTCCCCAAACTCCAGCGCCTGTTCAGGGCAATGCACCTGACCAGCACGTCTTTCAGACTGTGGAAGAAAACTGGAGTACCCAGAGGAAACCCACGCAGATATGTGGAGAATGTGCAAACTCTGCACAGAAAGTGACCCAAACCGAGAATCGAACCCAGGTCCCTGGCGCTGTGAGGCAGCAGTGCTAACCACTGTGCCATCATGCTGCCCTCAGTGGGAAAGGGATGCTCGGGTCACTGTCACTTTGGGTTTGGGGGCCAGTGTTGAAAGGGTTTTCTGGAGTGGCATACCGCTTCTGCAGTTTGTTCTTGCGAGGGGCTGTACCTACTAAGGTACCATTCCATGGTGGGAGTCTTGGTTGCATGGGAGAGGCCCCTGTTGTCCACTTTCAGGATGGCAGAATGCCTGCTCCCTAACCGATCACTCTACCAGTATTCTTGTTAGGGTCAGGATGCTCTGATCTGGCAGATTCTGTAGAGAGAAAGAGTTAATGAGCTGGATTTTCCTGTCTCACCTGCCTGGGTTGTCAATGGACCTGTTAAACATAGAACATAGAACATAGAAAGTCACAGCACAAACAGGCCCTTCGGCCCACAAGTTGCGCCGATCACATCCCCACCTCTAGGCCTATCTATAGCCCTCAATCCCATTAAATCCCATGTACTCATCCAGAAGTCTCTTAAAAGACCCCAACGAGTTTGCCTCCACCACCACCGACGTCAGCCGATTCCACTCACCCACCACCCTCTGAGTGAAAAACTTACCCCTGACATCCCCCCTGTACCTACCCCCCAGCACCTTAAACCTGTGTCCTCTCGTAGCAACCATTTCAGCCCTTGGAAATAGCCTCTGAGAGTCCACCCTATCCAGACCCCTCAACATCTTGTAAACCTCTATCAGGTCACCTCTCATCCTTCGTCTCTCCAGGGAGAAGAGACCAAGCTCCCTCAACCTATCCTCATAAGGCATGCCCCCCAATCCAGGCAACATCCTTGTAAATCTCCTCTGCACCCTTTCAATGGCTTCAACATCTTTCCTGTAATGAGGTGACCAGAACTGCGCGCAGTACTCCAAGTGGGGTCTAACCAGGGTCCTATAAAGCTGCAGCATTATCTCCCGACTCCTAAACTCAATCCCTCGATTAATGAAGGCTAGTACGCCATACGCCTTCTTGACCGCATCCTCCACCTGCGAGGCCGATTTAAGAGTCCTATGGACCCGGACCCCAAGGTCCTTCTGATCCTCTACACTGCTAAGAATGGTACCCTTCATTTTATACTGCTGCTCCATCCCATTGGATCTGCCAAAATGGATCACTACACACTTATCCGGGTTGAAGTCCATCTGCCACTTCTCCGCCCAGTCTTGCATTCTATCTATGTCTCGCTGCAACTTCTGACATCCCTCCAAACTATCCACAACACCACCTACCTTGGTGTCGTCAGCAAACTTACCAACCCATCCCTCCACTTCCTCATCCAGGTCATTTATGAAAATGACAAACAGCAAGGGTCCCAGAACAGATCCCTGGGGCACTCCACTGGTCACTGACCTCCATGCAGAGAAAGACCCCTCCACAGCCACTCTCTGCCTTCTGCAGGCAAGCCAGTTCTGGATCCACAAGGCAACAGCCCCTTGGATCCGATGCCCTCTCACTTTTTAAAGGTCCATTAAATTGTCCATCCAACCTTCAGCGATTCCTGCAGTGGTTGGTATTGGAAAATTTACTGGAATATTTCAAGTTGTGCTGACCTTTCATCAGAACTGAGAAAAGATAGTGGGCGGCATTTTATAGCCTCGCCCGAAACTGCAAAAGCCCAAAACTGCAAAAGGAGAAAGGACCTTTCCATGTTCTGCCCCTCCCTCACTCCGATTCCTGGGGCAGTAAAATTCCGGTCAATGTTATAAACCTTGGGAAGAGAAAAGTGGAAGTAAGGAAAAGAGAAGCTCTGTGACAAGATGAAGAGCAGCTGAGATTAAATCATTCAAGATTTTATGATGCTACAGCCAAAGAGAGGGTTAATAAATACAGTAGTGAGTTTCGCAACGGAACAAAGGCTGTATGTAAACGAGACATGAATGGTTACATGGCAACTATCTGAAAAAACAATTCAGCAAAACAATTAAACCAAAAAAAAAGAACACGGTCAAGCCAAGGGCTATGACCTCAAGTTGTTGAACTCAATGTTGAGTCCAGAAGCCTGTAGTGTGTTGGGTCATAAAAGAAGGGCTGTTTCTTGAGCTGGCATTGAGCTACACTGGAATAGAGCAGCAAGCCAAGAACAGAAAGATCAGAGCAGCAGAACAGGAGCAAGTTGTGGAACATTTGAAGTTGGAAGTTGAGGCGGCCTCCCTAAGTCCTTACCAAATGTGCCAGTCAGCAGGCCGGTGTGGCTGCTTTTACTCTGCCAACTGATCTTGTCCTGATTTGTGGGCATATGCAGCTCCTGCTCCAGCCTGCTCTCTCCAATGCTTCTGAATTTCTAAGAGCCTCAACAGCTCGCAAGATCCCCAGAGAAACCCCTGCATAAGGCCTGGACTCAACATATCTGCAGTTCGAGCTTAATTTCTGGTCCTTCACAATTGGTTATTAAAAGCATATCCTTAATCTTCCCCACAAAATACAGTAGGTACTGAGGTAGATTATGAGGTACCAATATTTTGATTTCGGTATTATTGTAAGATGTGACTGAATGAGAATGCCAGTGACCATGTTAGTTTCTTTGCTGTAATGGAAGTGATATTCATGATACAGCAATATCCTTCATTGATATTTCTTTTCTCATAAGAGTCCTAGAATCGCAGATGCTTTCAAGGCACTGACTGGAGTAAAGTGAGTTATGAATTATGAAGAAGGGTGAAAAGATGTGTTTTTGCATGTTTTAATAGAGATTTTGGTGAGCTTTTTCATAGTTAAAGCTGATTCTTTATATATAAAGCATATTGTAGAAGAAATTTGAGAAGATAATGTTCTCTGGCGAACAAGTTATAAACAAATAAAATTACACAAATACTCCAATTTTCAAAAGGTTTATAAAACATATCTAGAAACAGTGGCCGTGATTCTCCCATTGCGACACGCAACTTTTCTGTTGGGTCGCGGTGGGAGACGCGTGTCTGCGGCCCTGAACAGAGATTTGTGCATGTGCCGGGAACGCTTGCGCATCTCCCAGAGCCGGCGAACAGTCGCGATCAGACCACACTGGAAACCGGCGGGAAGGCAGGTAAGTAATTTAAATCTTTTCTGCTTGTATTTTAAATATGTATATTAGTTCATTATCGGGACCTTTCAGTTCCCGATTGAATCTCCAACCCTGCCAGGAGTACTTCATTTCGACAGGGTTCAGACTAGCTCCCCATGTTCGGTGTACTGGTGGGAGACCCCGCCGGAATGAATGGGGGGGCAATCGAGGCCCCCGAGGGGGTCGGGCACTGGAGGTGGTGTCCCCTGGGCATGGGCACCCTGGCAGTTCCAACCTGTGCCCCCGGCATTGCCCAAGGGGCAAAGTGCCCCTACCCAGGGGGCACCTTGGCACTGCCCATCAGGCATCGGGAAGTGCCAAGGGGGTGGGGCCTACTGTGGGCGGGCCTAGGTGTGATTGGTGGGGGTGGGGGGTCCGGCTGCCACTCTGCATTGGGATTGGTCGGGGATGGAGGGAGGGCAGCTGTTGGGGCAGGCCTGGGTGGGAGGGTGGATTGTCTGCCGGGGAAGGCCTGTCTCTGGGGGGGGGTCTGACCCTGGGGGGGCTCAGTGGGGGGAATCTGTTGGGGTGTGGGGGGTGCGATCGGGCCGTGGGGGGGGGATGCTGGAGAAGCAGCACTGCGGTGGACCCGGGTTGGCCAGTGATTGAGCTGGCCAGCAAACGGGAGGTTGACAGTTTGGGGTCACTGCGCATGCGCAGAGCTCCAGAACTGTCAAACTCCGGTGCGACTAGCCCCCCCCCCTGGGTTTTTAATGATATTCATGACTGGGACCTCTGCGGTGCACAGAGTGCGGAGATTCACGTGAGAAGCTGAACTGACAGAACAGTCGGGATTCAGAACAGTTTTCCCTCCAATTCAACACTTTTGGGAGAATCGCCCCCAGCATTTCTGGATTGTACCACAGATTGGAGATTTAAGTTTCTGTTAGCAGTTCCTTTAAATATTTTTTTTTGAATGTTAGGCATTGCTATCTTTAGAGATCCCCTTGCTCTAGCTCAGTAACAAAAGGTTACAGCTCTATGCGGCACTGAAAACTCTGCACTCCTCCAATTCTGACCACTTGTGCATCATCCTCATGCTGCCCCTATCATTGGTGGTGGTGCCCTTAGCTGCCAATCTTTAAGCTCTGAAATTCCTTCCCTCTGCTTATCCAAACTAAAAACAGAAAATGCTGGAAACACTCAGCAGGCTGAACAACATCCATGGAGTGGAAATGACACATGGTCATCATTTCAGCCCAATGACCTGCGAAGAATCGACAGTTCTGGGTTGTGGGCAGTATTTCTTTAGACCTAGGAGTGGGCAATCCATTTTTACTCTACCCTTAGGTTAAAATGAACAAAATTAATACTTAAAACAGAAAATTAAAAAAATTTTAAACCAGCACAGAAATAGTGAATTTCTCATGGAAAGGAACCTCAGATGCAAAGTTCATTGACTTCTGGAAGAGATGGAGAAAAAGAAACTATCTCTGGCAATTATCGGGCAGCACGGTGGCACAGTGGTTAGCACTGCTGCCCCACAGCGCCAGGGGACCTAGGTTCGATTCCGGCCTTGGGTCACTGTCTGTCTGGAGTTTGCACATTCTCCCCGTGTCTGCATGGGTTTCCTCCGGGCGCTCCGGTTTCCTCCCACAGTCCAGAGATGTGCGGGTTAGGTTGATTGGCCATGTTAAATTGACCCTGGTGTCAGGGGGATTAGCAGGGTAAATATGTAGGGTTAGGCGAATAGGACCTGGGTGGGATTATGGTCAGTGCAGACTCGATGGACCAAATGGTCTTCTTCTGCATTATAGGGATCTATAGTTACAGAGGCTCCTGGAATCTAAAGTAACTTGGAAAAGGTTCTGCCACAACCACAGTGACCAAACAAGGACTCATATAAACTGTGAGCTCTCAAGTTTTTATCCTTTAGCATTGAACTTTAATGTAGCTAAGAAAATAATTTTCCACAATATAACTTGTCTTTATCTTTATATCGTATTCTTGCATGTCTGTGAATGTGGATTTCAAGAATTAGAGAATTGGGGATCTAACTTTTTACATATTTTGCTATCTTTGCCTGATTGTGTTCTTAGCACAATAAAAACGAACCCCTTTTTGTCTCAAACAAAATACGACAATCACAGAATGTTTACAGTGCAGAAGGAGACCATTCAGCCCATTGAGTCTGCGCTGGCTTTCTGAAAGAGCATTCTATCAAATCCCGCTCCCCGGCCTAATCCCTGTAATTTTGCACATTCTTTCTTTCCAGATGGCAATACAATTCCCTTTTGAATACCACATTCGAAACTGCATCCACCACCCTTTCAGGAAGTTTGTTCTATACCCCACCATTTTTTCCTGTCAGCAATTTTACTCCATTTAACAATTATTTTGAATTTGAGTCCTGCAGATTTTAATGCAGTTTTGAGTGCAAACAGTTTTTCACTATTGAACCTGTCTGTACCCTTCTAGATCTAGAATATCTCTATCAGGTTTCCTCTCAGCTTTCTTTTCTCCGAGGAAAACAGATCCAATCTCTCCAATTTACCATCACAGTTGTTTATCGCTGGGGTCAGTCTTGTGAATGTCTTCTATACTCTCTCAAATGCCTTTACATTTTTTCTCGTGTTTCTTTATCTGTTTTTTAAATTTATTCATTCGTGTCACAAGTAGGCTTACATTAACACCGCAATGAAGTTACTGTGAAAGTCCCCGAGTCGTCACACTCCGGCACCTGTTCGGGTACACTGAGGGAGAATTTAGCATGGCCAATGCACCTAACCAGCATGTCTTTCAGACTGTGGGAGGAAACCGGAGCACCCGGAGGAAACCCACGCAGACACGGGGAGAACGTGCAGACTCTGCAGAGACAGTGACCCAAGCTGGCAATCGAACCCTGGTGCTGTGAGGCAACAGTATTAACCATTATGTCACCATGCCGCTGCATGCCCTGAGTACCAGTCTAGGGTAATTGATATATATCAGGAAGAGCAAGGGTCCCAAAACTGACCCCATAGAAAAGTCCACTACAAACCTTCCTCCAGTCTGAAAAACAACAATTTATCACCACTCCCCATTTCTTTTCACTCAGTCAATTTCTTAACCAAGTGCCTACTTTATTCCACAAGCTAGAATTTAGCTCAGAAGTCTGTTTTGTGGCATTGTATCAATTGCCTTTTGAAAATCCAGATACACCACATCAACAGCATTGCCCTTATCAACTTTCTCTGCTACCTCCTGATTTTCCCATCCTGCTGCAGTGTACAGAGAATTAGCTTGCCACCAAATTCTCCGTCTTCACTACAGAGGGAACGTGGTGTGAGCGGGCAGTAAGATTGCACCCAATGTGTTTACTACAGTATAGTAAAATATATGGAACTACCTGTTATTCACCAATCTTCTCCTCTTTGCTAAGTTCAGAAGGGCCTATACTTACCAACCAATCGACTCCTGTGATGTCACTTTTAGATTTCATCTGTCAATTCCCGGCTTCTTTGCCACTCTCTTCCTCTTGTGCCTCTTTGTGAAGTTTTGCCGCCATCAAGGAAAAGGCCTGTCAGACTCGTTTATCAGCACATAAATTCCTTAATCTTTCTAAATCATTGAAAAACCCTGTTACAGTCAGACCTAGAGTAGAATGATTGATCAATCTTCCAGCTCCTCACGTGGCCGTAACAGTAAGTTGAGATGATGAGGGTTGAGGCAATAAAAGAAATTTAACCAGATAAACCCATCCTCAGCATCCATACCTCTCCCCCAGCATTCCTGCCTGGGGAGGGGTATTACAATCAGGGCATTATATTTCGAATCAGAAAAATTGTTTCGATCTCAGCTTTAGTGCTTTTATTCTTATGCTTTCGCAGATCAGTTAAGGAACTGTGGAAACTCCACGTCTCAGCAATGGTAAGATCAAACGTTGCTGTCAGCATCAGTAAGATCCATCTGATTCTTAAAATAAACCGCAATAGCATTTTAATTTTAAAGCGTTTGCCCATTTCTCGGTTTTAATAAAATCTGCTTCAGATGAACTTGAATCCAGTGAAACTCAACCAATAATGGGCAATCACTCAGATTATTTTTAAAGCAAGTGAATTTTCTTTGTTCTCAAGATAGCAATTGTACAGCATAGTTCCTGATATGTAGTGAGTTCTGATTTTTAAAACACAGAATTGACGCTGAACTTAAATCATAAGGACACATCCAAAAATATATAGAATAGTGTGTTTGTCAAAAGTCCACAGAGCCAAGACAACTCAGTTCCAGAACCGCTGCCTCTTACTTCTTGAGCAGCTAATTAACTGCCACCAATAATGAGGCCAAGTTCTTGTATTTTGTGTAGACCTACCGTGAAGAGTATATAAAGACATGGGGAACGCACAACATTGATGTCCTACTCTGTCCATCAATAGGTCCTGCTTTTTGTATTGGATGTGCCGGAAAACTGTTAGGTAGGTACCAGTTCAGGATTATCTCTTTCCGAAGCAACTGCAGGGTTGTACCAGAGAACAATAGTTTCATGTTCACCGTTGTATTAATTCATACAGGGGAAATCAGCTGGGTCGCACACTTTAGTAATGTATGGCCATAGGTGCATTTATAAGTGGGTACAATTCTGATTTGGTGTTTTTGTCATGATAGGTATGAACTGACAATAAATGATAGCGACTCCAACTTGATTGCCTCAACTCCTCCGCTCTTGATGGCTCAATCTCTTCTCCTGAGACTGCATTCCAAGGGATTTCACAAAGCTGCACTTCCGCCTCTAATTACCGGCATACTTCTAACTCCTTTGCAGGCCATTAGCTTCACGAAGGTGGCCCTGAGTTTGTATGAACTCCAGGAACCTGGTTGCACCAATCCATTAAAAAAAAGCTTCCAGGACTTCTCTAAGCTCTAACTGCCTAGAACCTAATAGCAGCTCCAGGGGCTTGTTGGTGAACTGCAAACCACATGAGGTCCAAACTGCAAAGAAATACCTGATATACCGTCCAATTAGATGTAGAGGATCATTCTTATTTTAGTTTGACAGTAAATGGGAAAGATCACATTAGGATGAGATGCACTTTGTAAATTAAGAGGCAGTGATTAATCCATAGAATCCCTCCAGGACAGAAGGAGGCCATCCAGCCCATCGAGTCTGCACTGACCACAATCCCACCCAGGCCCTATTCCAGCAACCCCAAGCATTTACCCTGCTAATCCACCTGACACTAGGGTCAATTTAGCATGGCCAATTAACCTAACCTACATATCTTTGGAGTGTGGGAGGAAACTGGAGCACCCAGAGGAAACTCATGCAGACACGAGGAGAATGTGAAACCTCTGCACAGACAGTGACCCGAGGCCGGAATTGAACATGGGACCCTGGCTCTGTGAGGCAGCGGTGCTAACCACTGTGCCACCATGCCGCCCGGTTAATGATACAATGATACAATGATACAGAATTATAGAAATGAAATGTAATATGATTCCAGAACATGGTTTAATAGCATATTTATTGAAGAAAAATAATACAATTGATAATGTGCAATATTTTAGACATTATTGCAACATTGTGTGTACATACCATATGTTGAAGGTACTGAGGTGGGATTCTATGGAGCTGAACGTATTCTGAGAGGTGCTGTTCATGAGACATTATCCAAAGTCACAGATAATAAAGCACCATATCCTTTATTATAGAGGGGAGAGAAGAAGGACAGAAAAATAACATTACAAATAAATTATTTAAAAATACTTTTCCCAACAGCTGCATCCAGCTACACAATTATTTACAATTTGTTAAATTTTCCTGCGGGTGTTGTGCCAGTTACCAAGGTAACGCAGGAAGATGAGGAAGAGCTAATGGATTATAAGGGCTCCATAAATGATTCCTGGGATAAAACTTTCAAGAAGGTCAGTGTGAGATAAATAAGGCAGTTTTGTGTTTGGCGGTTTATCGTGTGATTTCTGTTCTTTCTCTCACAGTACATGTGGCATTTAAAACCAGATTTATTTGCGGACCACGGGCAGAATTTTATGAAAAAAATTCAAAGTGCTAAACGAGCGAGAAAATGGGAGTTTCAGAATCGTTTTTTTGAAGCAATCTTATGGCACTTATTGCACACAAAGTGTCAGGATGCAATTCTCAACAGCGGGGAGTGGGTGGGAGGGCCCGGGAGGGCCCATTCTGGGTGTGAAGCCAATTTTGCCAGCAAAAACTGCCGGTATGGTAACTGGGGAGACTAAAAAAAGGGGCACGAACATGATGTTTCGCCTCCTGCCTGATCTTACCACCTTGCCTCGCCAAAGGTCAGGCAGGATATCTCTGCTTTCGATGCAGAAAGTCTCAGAATATTGTCTAGAAATTCCAAGGGTGCTGTTGCATTTCTGGAAGCTTAACAAGCAGGGACTTCCACCTGCCATTTAACGATGGCACTGGCCACATCAGAGACAATCAGAACTGGGCAGACCATGCAAATCTCACCAGCTAGGGTGTCACATGTGCACTAGGGTGGACTACCTAGGGCTGAGATAAGAACTTGGTCTGACTGGGAGACATCGTGAGGGAGGTGAGAACAGGTAAAGGAAACAAGCAGCATAGTTTTGATGACCTCCAAAACGAGAGGCATCAGACCAGTTAGTGACTCCTATGTAGAGGCATTGACTACTGGTTTTGTGCTTTTGGCAGATTGTAGCAATGAATCATTGATAGCTATAACAAAAGTTGTGGAAGCTGGAAATCTGAAATACAAACTGAAAAATCCACCTTGATCCAGAATCTTGCAAGCAACAGGGTGGAGAATAGATCGAGGGGAACTTGGAGTTGAGAACTCCACAGAGATTTAAAAACAAAAATTAAAATTTAACCTATCTCTATTTGTGGCCTCCAAAGACGAGTGACTAATTTTGTGAAGTGATCTTTCAAAAAGTATCAGGCATCTAAGTAACAGATTCAAGAGGCTTTCACCTGTTTTCAGGCATCTAAATAAAGAGGCTCCACAAATTTGGCAGTCGGACCAATTCCAGCTTTGTCCCTGTGGCTGCTAAATTGGTATTCTTGTGCCAATTTTATACCTTTTTTTTATTTGTTCATGGGATGTGGGCATTGCTGGCTGGGCCAGCATTTATTGGCCATCTCTGAGGAACAACAAGAGTCAACCACATTGCTGTGGCTCTGGAGTCACAGGTAGGCCAGACCAGGTATGGACAACCGATTTCCTTCCCTCAAGGACATTAGTGAACCAGATGGGTTTTTACAACAATTGACAATAGTCACCAATAGACTATTTAATTTTGGATTTTTTATTGAATTCATATTTCACCATCTGTCCCGGTGGGATTTGAATCCAGGTCCCCAGAACCGAGGTCGAGGTCTCTGGATTATTATCCCACTGCTACACAATTGCTTCCCCTTATGCAACACCTATCAAAATCTCTTCTTCTGTTTGATGACATAAAAGGGAAAAAAAGCAAGGACATTGTTGGTTTAAAAGTCAGAAACAATGGGCAGGACTTCCTGGCTGCGCTCGCCCTAAGGTCGGATAATCCCGCCCCGAGGTCAATGGACCTCTGCATGGCCCGTGTCCCGCCTGTTACGATTCCCGTGGTGGGCATGACAGGAAAGTTCCACCCTTTGAAATAATTATGAGACCAAAACTAGAGGCCATAAATATAAGATCACCAATAAAGCCAATCAGGAATTCAGGAGACACTTCTTTATTGAATCAGTGATTAAAATGTGGAACTCGCAATCACAATGGGGCTGGATTTTCACCTCCCCCACAATGGGTTTGAAGGAGTGGGTTTGTAAAATCCAGCAGGTAGTCTTCCTGCCACATACCCACCCAACTTGTCGCTTTTATAGGGAGGGTTTGACACAGGGTTGGGGGGTCAGATTAGATGGCCTGCCTGCCATTGGGGTCAATCAATGGCCACTTACGGGCCTCATTTCTTCCCCATCAATGTTTTACCCGTAACAGGGAGGCCATGCGAGATGTCCGGCAACTTTAACTGCAGGGACTGGTGTCAGCCAAGCAGGGTTGTTCTTGGTGAGCTATTGAAGGAACCCCCCTCACCCATTGCCCCAAGAACATAAGTCCCCTTTTACTCCTGGCTTCTCCAACCTGCATCCCAACCATGCTCCCTTGCTGGGGCCTGCCAACCCG
This sequence comes from Mustelus asterias, assembly GCF_964213995.1. NCBI lineage: Eukaryota > Metazoa > Chordata > Chondrichthyes > Carcharhiniformes > Triakidae > Mustelus > Mustelus asterias. The sequence goes on from NC_135808.1 coordinate 110,307,194, forward strand.
GCCCCAGCGATACCCAGACGTACCTCTGTGTCCAGGCCCCACTTCGTCAGCACTGCCTGTAGTCCCCGCAGTGGCTACCGCTCCTGCCTGGCACTGCCGAGACTACAGAGATGCCGACTATCCAATTGGCCAACTACTGTTTAAGTTGGGACTTGCTCCTGAGATTGGGGCAGTTGTCTAGCCTTAAAGTAATCAACTCTGTTCACAGTATTAAGTTATTGTGGGACAGCTGTCATGATCGTGGGGGAGCTCGCTACTAACCTTTTAGCTGGGAGGGGCCGGGACAATGGGGACCTGTAAAATCCAGCCAAAGGAGTAGAGTCATAGTCATAGAGTCATAGAGGTTTACAGCATGGAAACAGGCCCTTCGGCCCAACTTGTTCATGCCGCCCTTTTTTGTAAACCCCTAAACTAGTCCCAATTGCCCGCATTTGGCCCATATCCCTCTATACCCATCTTACCCATGTAACTGTCTAAATGCTTTTTAAAAGACAAAATTGTACCCGCCTCTATTACCACCTCTGGCAGCTTGTTCCAGACACTCACCATCCTCTGTGTGAAAAAATTGCACCTCTGGACACTTTTGTATCTCTCCCCTCTCACCTTAAACCTATGCCCTCTAGTTTTGGACTCCCCTACCTTTGGGAAAAGATATTGACTATCTACCTTGTCTATGCCCCTCATTATTTTATAGACCTCTAGAAAATCACCCCTCAGCTGTTGAAGTGGAAACTTTCCTGCTTCTTGACTGTGAAAGATAGACTACAAAATTTGTTCCGTCAATATAACAAGCATTTATTTACGAATAACTGCATGCAGTATATGGCTGAAACTTGGGGTCAGAGAGCAGTTGACACAGCTGCTGATTCTTCCACAAGTCCGCAATTACACAGAGAAACAGTTCAGTATTTATACATGATTATTATCAGTTTTCGTGACCAGAGCATATTCAGGAATTCGATTAGTAATAGAATCGTGAGCAATAACAATAATCAGGTTTTAACTTGCTGACGTAGCAGAACTCGTTGTCCCATTATTCATACCCTTATCTTGTTCTTTGATGGAACAGAAGAAGGTCGGTGACTCCTTCCTCCCTGACCTTATCTTGTTTTATTTACTCATACAGCCTTATTAACTCTTACAGGGGTCTGGCATTTTGAAATAGCTTTGGTCAGTCGTTCTTTATATTGTAACAAATAGTTGACCAATTTTCCCATCATGCCCTTACTTAGTTCGTACAACTTCACACAGCCTTCTCCACTCCAGAGAAAAAAGTCCCAGTCTATTCAGCCTCTCCTTATAACTCAAACCATCAAGTCCCGGTAGCATCCTAGTAAATCTTTTCTGCACTCTTTCTAGTTTAATAATATCCTTTCAATAGTAGGGTGACCAGAACTGTACACAGTATTCCAAGTGTGGTCTTACCAATGTCTTGTACAACTTCAACAAGACATCCCAACTTCTGTATTCAAAGTTCTGACCAATGAAACCAAGTATGCTGAATGCCTTCTTCACCACTCTGTCCACCTGTGAGTCCACTTTCAATGAGCTATGAACCTGTACCCCTAGATCTCTTTGCTCTGTAACTCTCCCCAATGCCCTACCATTAACTGAGTAAGTCCTGACCTGGTTCAATCTACCAAAATGCATCACCTTGCATTTATCTCAAGTAAACTCCATCTGCCATTCATCAGCCCACTGGCCCAATTGATCAAGATGCCGTTGCAATCCGAGATAACCTTCTTCAGTGTCTACCATGCCACCAATCTTGATGTCATCTGCAAACTTACTAACCATGCCACCTATATTCTCATCCAAATCATTAATATAAATGGCAAAAAACAGTGGACCCAGCGCTGATCCCTGAGGCACACCGCTGGTCACAGGCCTCCAGTTTGAAAAACAACGTTCTACAATCATCCTCTGGCTTCTGTCATCAACACCAGGTTAAAGTCCAACAGGTTTATTTGGTAGCAAAAGCCACTAGCTTTTGGAGCGCTCGCTGCCCCTTCATCTGGTGAGTGGGAGATGTGTTCACAAACAGGGCATATAAAGATACAAACTCAATTTACAAAATAATGGTCGGAATGCGAGTCTTTACAGGTAATCAAGTCTCAAAGGTACAGGCAATGTGAGTGGAGAGAGCGTTAAGTACAGGTTAAAGAGATGTATGTGTATTGTCTCCAGACAGGACAGTTAGTGAGATTTTGCAAGCCCAGACAAGTCGTGGGGGTTACAGATAGTGTGATATGAAGCCAAGATCCCGGTTGAGGCCGTCCTCATGTGTGAAGAACTTGGCTATCAGTCTCTGCTATCAAAGCTAGTGGCTTTTGCTACCAAATAAACCTGTTGGACTTTAACCTGGTGTTGTGAGACTTCTTACTGTGTTTACCCCAGTGCAAGGCCGGCATCTCCACATTCTGTCATCAAGCCAATTTTGTATCCATTTAGCTACCTCACCCTGGATCCCGGAGATTTAAACTTATGCAACAACCTACCATGTGGTACCTTGTCAAAGGCCTTGCTAAAGTCCATATATACAACATCAACTGCACTGCCCTCATCTACCTTCTTGGTTACCCCTTCAAAAAACTCAATCAAATTTGTGAGACACGATTTTCCACTCACAAAGCCATGCTGACTGTCCCTAATCAGTCCTTGCATCTCTAAATGCCTGTAGATCCTGTCTCTCAAAATACCTTCTAACAACTTACCCACCACAGATGTGAGGCCCACCGGCCTGTAGTTCCCAGGCTTTTCCCTGCAGCTCTTTTTAAACAAGGGCACAACATTTGCCACTCTCCAATCTTCAGGCACCTCACCTGTGGCTGTCGATGATTCAAATATCTCTGCTAGGGGAACCGCAATTTTCTCCCTAGCGTTCCACAATATTCTGGGATACACTTTATCAGGCCCCGGGGATTTATTTACCTTGATGCGCTTTAAGACTTCCAGCACTCCCTTCTCTGTTATATGTGCACTCCTCAAGACATCACTATTTATTTCCCCAAGTTCCTTAACATCCATGCTTTTCTCAACAGTAAATACTATGAGAAATATCTCTTGTGCATCCGCACATAGATGACCTTATTGATCCTAAAGAGGCCCTATTCTCTCCCTTGTTACTCTTTTGGCCTTTATGTATTTGTAGAAGCTCTTTGGATTCTCCTTTGCCTTATCTGCCAAAATAATCTCATGTCCTGTTTTTGCACTCCTGATTTCTCTCTTTACTCTACTCCTACACCCTCTATACTCTTCAAGGGGGTGTAGGAGTGGAGGTAAGAGAGAAATCCTAGACCCCAGCTGCTTATGCATGTCATGTGCCTCTTTCTTCTTCTTGACCAGGGCCTCAATATCCCGAGTCATCCAGGGTTCCCTACTTCTATCAGTCTTGCCCTTTACTCTAAGAGGAATGTGCTTACCCTGAACCCTGGTTAACACACTTTTGAAAGCCTCCCACTTACCAGACGTCCCGTAGCCTTCGCACAGACCCCCACAATTAACTGTTGAAAGTTCTTGCCTGATACCATCAAAATTGGCCTTGCCCCAATTTAAAATTTTAACTTTTGGGCCAGACCTATCATTCACCATAGCTATCTTAAAACTAATAGAATTATGGTCACTGGTCCCAAAGTGATCCCTCACCAACACTTCTGTCACCTGCCCTTCTCAAGAGGAGGTCAAGTTTTGCCCCTTCTCCAGTCGGGCCATCCACATACGGAATGAGTAATTCCTCCTAATACACTCAACAAATTTCTCTCCATCCAACCCTCTAATAAAATGGCTGTCCCAGTCAATGTTGGGAAAGTTAAAATCTCCAACTATTACTACCCTATTTTTCTTGGAGCTGTCTTATATATTTGCTCCTCAATTTCCCACTGATTATTTGGGGGCCTATAGTACAACCCTATCAAAGTGATTTCCCCTTATTTCTCAGTTCTACCCATATAGACTCAATGGCCGAATCCTTGGATATATCCCCTCTCAGTACTGCCGTGATGTTTTCCTTGATCAAAAATGCAATACCCCCTCCCCTCTTACCTCCTGTTCTATCTTTCTTTTTGCATCTGTACCCTGGAACATTGAGCTGCCAGTCCTCTCCTCCCTTAGCCATGTTTCAGTAATTGCTATAATATCCCAGTCCCATGTACCCATCCATGTCCTGAGTTCATCTGCCTTGCCCGTCAGGCCTCTTGCATTGAAATAAATGCAGTTTAATCTGGACTTCCCTTGCTCTCTGTCTTGCTTTTGCCTGATCTGTTTGGTACTAGGATTACTGACACGGCCTTTACTAACTAATGTGCTCTCTTTAACTTCCGTGCTGTCCTCAAACTTCTCTTCTGTCTCCCTACTGCTTTGGATCTCACCCCCCTGCCAAACTAGTTTAAACCCTCCCGAGTGGCTCTAGCAAATCTCCCCGCCAGGGTGTTAGGCCCCCAGGATGTTAGTAGTTGAAGTGAGTAGGATAGATTCATTTGTGGGGAAGGTAGGTAAACACATGAAGGAGAAAGGAACAGGTTATACTGATAGCATTAGGTGAACAAGATGGGAAGAGGCTCACATGGAGCATAAACATGTCATGAACCATTTGGTCCGCCTGGTCTGTTTCTCTGCTTTACACTTCATGTAATGCATATAAATACTTAGTTCTAACAGTATTGCAATAAATAGATTTTGCTGCATTAGTTTTGTGTTAAACGTTGCACCTACTGGCCTCAATTAAATCAAATGTAAATGTGACTGGAGAGTTTTAACACCCAACATCAGAAATCTCCTTCTCCAAGTGCTAATGTTTTTGGTTTACTTGTGTTTCAGGCGGCGTCAGGGGGTATTGGGCTCCCTTTAGCCGTGCAGTGTGTGGCCTTACCCTGGCAAGATGAGCTCTGTCTTTGTTTCATGAGGGAGGTGGAAAAACTTGTCAAAAAGAAGAAAGGAACTAAGGAGCATATGGAAAAGAGTCGCCCAAGTGTTCATTCCTCAGATGCTCAGTTACTTAAAGAGCAAACCTTACTCTGAGGGCAGTTTTTAAAAATGAGTCATTCTGCATCAATGAGCTCGATTGGCAATTGCATTTATAATTACAGAGCAATACACTGCTTTTATGGCTATTTTACAAGCAATAGTGGGAGTAATGATCTCCTGCCATTGATCTCTGCAACTCTGTGCAGTCAGTTTTCCGGATGATAATGGAGCACTCGAAGTTTAAACAAATTATTCTCAAAAACTGAGTAGGAATATACAGAATAAAAATAGATGTGCAAGTTGATTGCTAATTTTTGTGACTGTTGCTTCTTCAACATGTTAGTGAGAGGGTTGCTAAATAATTCAAGAGTGTGACACGCAGCTTGCATTTCCAGCAATGTGAAAGGTACCTTTTAAAAATAGCCTGTGTAAGGTTACTGAGGTGTAGACAAGCTCATTGCTCAAGAAAGAACTTTCATTTGTACACCTTTCTTGATCTCAGGTGCTCTGAATACAATTAAATACTCTATTGACGCATTGTATTTCAACTTGTATTGCAGGAACCACAGTTGGCAATTTTTGCACAGCAAGGTTTCACAAAGAGCAAGAGGTGTTCAAAAAGGGGCAAATAATGGGTTTAGGCCAGATAGACGTCCCCTGCTCTACTTCCACTAATGCTATGAGACCTTTTTGGGGGGGATTTTACGGTCTGCTCCCGCCCGCTACGATTCCCCTGGCGGGCGGGATGGTAAAATTCTGCCCTCTATGTCTATCTGAGAGGTTAGATGGGATCTCTGTTTATCTTCTCCATCTGAAAGATGGTATCATCAGTCATGTAGCATTGCCTCGGTACTGCACTAGCATGTCAAACTAGATGATGCACTCAAATCTCTGGAGTGGGACCTGAATTGACAATCTTTCGAATCAGAGGTAAATGTGCTACCTTGGAGCTGACATCTAAAACACTTAAAGAGTCAACACTCTTTATTTGTATAGTACTGTTACTGTGCTCATTGTTTACTGTGTGAGAGAGCTTGTTTTCCCATTGATATGAAAGGTAAGTGGAAGCACAAAAATAGTTTTAAAATTTCGAAAGTGAAACACTTTTGTTGGCGCAAGTGTCAACATTTTGTACTTATGCAATATTGTGACTTTATAATCTATTTGTTACAAAGTGCTTTGGGATATATCAAAGATCTCATATGGTGCTACATAGATAGAAGTTTGCTTCTTAATTACTTGCACACAGTTGGGGAGTCAGGATTATGATAAGACACTGGGAGGTGAGTTCTGCTGGGGAAGTAAAGGATAAGTCAGTTAATAAAGGGGCATTAGACATCATAGAAATCATAGAATCCTACAGTGCAGAAAGAGGCCATTCGGCCTATCGAGTCTGCACCGACCACAATCTCACCCAGGCCCTATCCACATATCCCTACATATTTACCCACTAACCCCTCTAAACTATGCATCCCGGGACACTAAGGGTCAATTTAGAATGGCCAATCAACCTAGCCCGCACATATTTGGACTGTGGGAGGAAACCGGAGCACCCGGAGGAAACCCACGCAGACACAGGGAGAATGTGCAAACTCCACACAGACAGCGACCCAAGCCAGGAATCGAACCCAGGTCCCTGGAGCTGTGAAGCAGCAGTGCTAACCACTGTGCTACCAGGCCGCCCATTGTGTCCCATAGAGGAACATGTGATAGTTGGCTCAATGGTGACCAATGCCAATGATGATATGAAACTGGGAGATTAAAAAAATAATTTATGGGATGTGGACATCGCTGAACAAGCCAGCGTGTGTTGCCCATCCCTAATTTCCCTTGAGAAAGTTGGAGGGTAGGTGGGGGACAGTTCCAAAACTCCTCTGGTGACCAGCAGTGGTAGGTAGGCCTGAGCACTACACGTAAGGCCAAGACAAAGAAAACACATTCGGCTTAACAAAGGCCCAAGGCAAGAAATCAAAATCGGCAGGTCAGCCTGGCTGACATGTTGGCATAATTTTCCATGACAAAATATTGACCTGAGTTGTTCCAATTTAAATGTTGACATAGAACATTGATTCTAAGTGGAAAGCAAGTATATCCGGATGGGATGTACCCCAGGTTACTGTGGGAGGCGAGGGAGGAGATTGCGGAGCCTTTGGCGATGATCTTTGCATCGTCGATGGAGACGGGAGAGGTTCCGGAGGATTGGAGGATTGCGGATGTGGTCCCTATATTCAAGAAAGGGAACAGGGACAGCCCGGGAAATTACCGACCGGTGAGTCTAACCTCAGTGGTTGGTAAGTTGATGGAGAGGATCCTGAGAGACAGGATTTATGATCATCTAGAGAAGTTTAGTATGATCAAAAGTAGTCAGCACGGCTTTGTCAGGGGCAGGTCGTGCCTTACGAGCCTGGTTGAGTTCTTTGAAAATGTGACCAAGCACATTGACGAAGGAAGAGCGGTGGATGTGGTCTATATGGACTTCAGCAAAGCGTTCGATAAGGTCCCCCATGCAAGACTTCTTGAGAAAGTGAGAGGGCATGGGATCCAAGGGGCTGTTGCCTTGTGGATCCAGAACTGGCTTGCCTGCAGAAGGCAGAGAGTGGCTGTGGAGGGGTCTTTCTCTGCATGGAGGTCAGTGACCAGTGGAGTGCCCCAGGGATCTGTTCTGGGACCCTTGCTGTTTGTCATTTTCATAAATGACCTGGATGAGGAAGTGGAGGGATGGGTTGGTAAGTTTGCTGACGACACCAAGGTAGGTGGTGTTGTGGATAGTTTGGAGGGATGTCAGAAGTTGCAGCGAGACATAGATAGAATGCAAGACTGGGCGGAGAAGTGGCAGATGGACTTCAACCCGGATAAGTGTGTAGTGATCCATTTTGGCAGATCCAATGGGATGGAGCAGCAGTATAAAATGAAGGGTACCATTCTTAGCAGTGTAGAGGATCAGAAGGACCTTGGGGTCCGGGTCCATAGGACTCTTAAATCGGCCTCGCAGGTGGAGGATGCGGTCAAGAAGGCGTATGGCGTACTGGCCTTCATTAATCGAGGGATTGAGTTTAGGAGTCGGGAGATAATGCTGCAGCTTTATAGGACCCTGGTTAGACCCCACTTGGAGTACTGCGCGCAGTTCTGGTCACCTCATTACAGGAAAGATGTTGAAGCCATTGAAAGGGTGCAGAGGAGATTTACAAGGATGTTGCCTGGATTGGGGGGCATGCCTTATGAGGATAGGTTGAGGGAGCTTGGTCTCTTCTCCCTGGAGAGACGAAGGATGAGAGGTGACCTGATAGAGGTTTACAAGATGTTGAGGGGTCTGGATAGGGTGGACTCTCAGAGGCTATTTCCAAGGGCTGAAATGGTTGCTACGAGGGGACACAGGTTTAAGGTGCTGGGGGGTAGGTACAGGGGGGATGTCAGGGGTAAGTTTTTCACTCAGAGGGTGGTGGGTGAGTGGAATCGGCTGACGTCGGTGGTGGTGGAGGCAAACTCGTTGGGGTCTTTTAAGAGACTTCTGGATGAGTACATGGGATTTAATGGGATTGAGGGCTATAGATAGGCCTAGAGGTGGGGATGTGATCGGCGCAACTTGTGGGCCGAAGGGCCTGTTTGTGCTGTGGCTTTCTATGTTCTATGTTCTATGTTCTATCTCCATCGAGGAAAGAGATTTGTAAGAGCACTTCCTGGAAACCGTGATGGTAATGTGTCAAAAATAAAAATCTCAGTTGCTTTTTGTAAGAATGATCATTTTCTTAAGTTCTCAGTGGAAATAAAATTTGAAAAATAAATAACTGTTTAACCATTTAGAACTGAGCACAACGTATAAAACTTCCATCTGTTTTAATTTCATTTGTCAATATCTGTGTAATGCTGTAAAGAACTCAAGTGCAATGATTTGGGAATATTATCAAAATTGGAGTTTGTGTTTTACATTGAGGAGATTTACTGGGAAATCAGAAAACTACATAAAAATAGATGCAGAAAGGGAATGGGTGACTGCCAGACACAGCAAAAGCACTAGGCAGGTAGTGCAGGGGTCACCTAGGCCCATCTCCCTCTCTAACAGGTTTTCCATTTTGATACTGGTGGAGAAGATGGTTCCTCAGGGCATTGCAGCAAGAGCCAGGACCATGGCACAGTGGGGAGAAAAAAAAGAGTGGGAGAGCAATAGTGATAGGGGATTCTATCATGAGGTATGTTTCTACAGCCACAGATGTGACATCACGATGGTATATTACCTCCCTGGTGCCTGGGTTAAGGATGTCACTGAGGACATTCTAAAGGGGGAAGAACGTTGTTGTCCAAATTGTTGTCCAATGACGTAGGTAAGAAGAGGGATGAGGTCCTGAAAGCCAAATATAGGCTGCGAGGAATAAATTGGAAAACAGGACCTCAAAGATAGTAATCTCATTATTACTCCCAGTACCACGTACTAGCAAGATCAGGAATCAAAGAATAGTCCAGATTAATGGGTGGCTGGAGAGATGATTGGCAGCACAGTGGCACAGTGGTTAGCATTGCCCCTCTAGACCCTTTTGTATCTCTCCACTCTCACCTTAAACCTATGCCCTCTAGTTTTAGACTCCCCTACCTTTGGGAAACGATGTTGACTATCTAGTTGATCTATGCCCCTCATTATTTTAGTAACCTCTATAAGATCACCCCTCAGCCTTCTACGCTCCAGAGAAAAAAGTCCCAGTCTATTCAGCCTCTCCTTATAACTCAAACCATCAAGTCCTGGTAGCATTCTAGTAATTGTTTTCTGCACTCTTTCTAGTTTGATAATATGCTTTCTATAATAGGGTGACCAGACTGTACACAAGTGTGGCCTTACCAATGTCTTGTACAACTTCAACAAGACATCCCAACTCCTGTATTCAATATTCTGACCAATGAAACCAAGCATGCCAAATGCCTCCTTTGCCACTCTATCCACCTGTGAGTCCACTTTCAAGGAGCTATGAACATGTACCCCTACATCTCTTTGTTCTATAACTCTCCCAAACACCCTACCATTAACTGAGTAAGTCCTGCCTTGGTTCGATCTACCAAAATGCATCACATCACATTTATCTAAATTAAACGCCATCTGTCATTCATCAGCCCCTGGCCCAATTGATCAAGATCCTTTTGCAATCCTAGATAACCTTCTTCACTGTCCATTATGCCATCAATCTTGGTGTCATCAGCAAACTTACTAATCATGCCTCCTAAATTCTTTTAAGTTTATTTATTAATGTCACAAGTAAGGCTTACATTAACAATGCAATGAAGTTACTGTGAAATTCCCTTAGTCACCACAGTCCTGTTCGGCTCAATGCATCTAACCAGCACGTCTTTCAGAATGTAGGAGGAAACCAGAGCACATGGAGGAAACCCACGCAGACACGGGGAGAACATGCAAGCTCCACACAAAAGTGACCCAAGCCGGGAATCGAGCCGTGTCCCTGGCGCTGTGAAGCAGCAGTTCTAACCACTGTGCTACCGTGCCATACCTCATTCTCATCCAAATTCTCATCCAAATCATTAATATAAATGAAAAATAACAGTGGACCCAACACCGATCCCTGAGGCATACTGCTGGTCACAGGTCTCCAGTTTGAAAAACAACCCTCTGCAACCACCCTTTGGCTTCTGTCATCAAGCCAGTTTTGTATCCAGGGTGGCTGGATCCGTGAGATTTAATCTTATGCAACAACCTACCATGTGGTTACCTTGTCAAAGGCCTTGCTAAAGCCCACGAAGACAAAACCAACTGCACTACCCTCATTACCTTCTTGGTTACCCCTTCAAAAAATTAAAAACTAGTCAAAAAACTTTCAAAAATGATACCAGCAACTTCAACAGCACTGGCCAATCATGAATAGCCCACGTCCTTTACTTCTCTGTCATATCATCCTCATTCTGACTGCACAAAATAATCAGTGCAATTTCCAATTAAACTTTATCATAAATTCAGTAACAAGAACAGAATAGGCTGGAAAAGCTCAGCAGGTCGAACAGCATCTGTGGCAAAAGAACAGAGCTAATGTTTTGAGTCTGGATGACCCTTCAAATGTTGTGCATTTCCTTAGCATTTATTTATTAGAGTCACAAATAGGCTTACATTAACACTGCAATGACGTTACTCTGAAAATCCCCCAGTCGCCACAATCCGGCGCCTGTTTGGGTACACTGAGGGAGAATTTAGCACGGCCATTGCACTTAGCCAGCACATCTTTTGGACTGTGGGGGGAAACCGGAGCAGCTGGAGGAAACCATGCAAACACAGGGAGAATGTGCAGACTCCGCACCAACAAGTGACCCAAGCCAGGAATCAAACCTGGGTCCCTGGCACTGTGAGGCAACAGTGCTAACCACTGTGCTACTGTAGCATCTGTCTGCTGTGTGTGTTTGCACATTGCACCAATAATAAATAAATAATATCATCATCTACCAAGGTTACTTCATCTGATCTGGCAGTCAGATGCAGTATTTATTCAAATTGATTTTGAGCAGGTGAAGGCAGCAGAGCGGTGAAGGCGATTGGCTGTTGCAGGTAAGATTTGCATAGGCGCAGTCACTGCAACCAGAAGGTAGTTTGTGGAGGAGCTGTTGTAAAGGGACAGTTAAACCCCAAACACTACTTCAGTGTTTCCCTCCCTACCTCGTCCTCTAACCTTCTTGGCCTTTTGGCTAAGATCAAGTGTAGTATCGACATGCTGTGCTTGGTTGAAGTCATTAGGTTGCATTTTAGCTTCATTTGAAGCAATTTTTAAAAGCGGCATCTCGGCCTTTTGGCTAAGATGCAAATGAGAACAAGCCTTGGAGGAGGAGCTATGCCTACTCCAATCAGCTTGGATCATGTAGGTCAAGCCCAAGACAGGAGGTGAGAGCCCTGTCTTGTCAGCTTGGATCGGGAATGTCTCAACTTGAATTGGACTTGATTTGATTGAATTGGAATAAAAACAAAAAAAATGTGGTTGAGAGGACCACGAGCAAGGGAAAGGTGAATTGAGATTCTTTCATCCTTTTACCTGTATAAGGGCAGTATGGCAGTTAGGGCAGTGGCATGCTCTTCCTGCCAGATTTGGGAAATTAGGGAGCAATCTTGTCTCCCTGACAACTTTGTCTGCAGGAAGTGTGTCCAGTTGCAGCTCCTCAGAGACTGCATTTTACAGTTGGAGCAGCAGGTGGATGCACTGCGGAGTATACAGGAGGCAGAGTGTGTGATAGACACTAGTTACAGGGAGGTTGTCACACAACAGCTTCAGCCAGGTAGATGGGTGACTGCTAGGAGAGGCAGGCAGGTAGTGCAGGAGTCTCCTGTGGCTATTCCCCTTTCTAACAAGTAAACCGTTTTGGATACCGTTGAGGGGGATAGCCTGTAAGGGGGAAATACCAGCAGCAGCCAGGCCTGTGGCACCACAGCTGGTTTTGCTGTAGAGCAGGGTCGGGCAAAGAGCAAGTGAGCAGTAGTAATAGGGGACTTGCTAGTTAGAGGCACAGAGAGGCGTTTCTGTGGCCGTGATCGAGACTCCAGGATGGTGTGTTGCCTCCCTGGTGCCAGGGTCAAGGACGTTTCTAAGGGTTGCAGGACATTCCTAAGGAGGAGGGTGAACAGCCAGAGGTCGTTGTATGTATTCGTACCAATGACATAGGTAGGAAAAGGGATGAGGTCCTGAAGTGTGAATACAGAGAGTTAGGCAGAAGGCTAAAGTGCAGGACCTTGAAGGTAATAACTTCCAGACTACTACCAGTGCCATGTGCTAGTGAGAGTAGGAATAGGAAGATTAGGCAGATGAATGACTGGCTTGAGAGCTGGTGCAGGGGGCAGGGATTTAGATTTTTGGATCATTGGGATCTCTTCTGGGGAAGTGGTGACCTGTTCAAGTGGGGCAGGTTACACCTGAACTGAAGGGGGACTAAAATCCTGGTGGGAAGATTTGCTCGAGCCACTTGTGAAGGTTTCAACTAGTTGGCAGGGGGGTGGGACCCAAAACAATAGAGAGACAGAAGAGAAGGTTGAGGACAGCACAGATGTTAAAGAGAGCACGTTAAGCAGTAAAGGCAGTGTCAGTAATCTGGACAGATCAGGCAAAAGCAGAGCGGAGAGCAAGGGAAGTCCAGATTAAACTGCATTTATTTCAATGCAAGAAGCCTGACGGGCAAGGCAGATGAACTCAGGGCATAGATGGGCATGTGGGACTGGGATATTATAGCAATTACTGAAACACGGCTAATGGAGGGACAGGACTGGCAGCTCAATGTTCCAGGGTACAGATGCTATAGGAAAAAGAACAAGAGGTAAGAGAGGAGGGGGAGTTGCACTTTTGATTAAAACATCACGGCAGTACTGAGAGGGGATATATCCGAGTGTTCGGCCACTGAGTCTATATGGGTAGAACTGAGAAATTAGAAGGGGGAAATCACTTTGAAAGGGTTGTACTATAGGCCCCCAAATAGCAAATGGGAAATTGAGGAGCAATTTTCCCAAAATATGGAAGGAGATTACAGATAGCTCCAAGAAAAATAGGGTGCTAATAGTAGGGGATTTTAACTTTCCCAACATTGACTGGGACAGCTATTGTATTAGAGTGTTGGATGGAGAGAAAATTGTTGAGTGTATTCAGGAGGAATTTCTCATTCAGTATGTGGATGGCCCGACTACAGAGGGGACAAAACCTGACCTCCTCTTGGGAAATAAGGGCAGGTGACAGAAGTGTTAGTGAGGGATCACTTTGGGACCAATGACCATAATTCTATTAGTTTTAGGGTAGGTATGGAGAATGATAGGTCCGGCCCAAAAATTAAAATTCTAAATTAGGGCAAGGCCAATTTTGATGGTATCAGCCAGGAACTTTCAAAAGTTAATTGGGGGAGTCTGTGGGAAGGCAAAGGGATGTCTGGTAAGTGGGAGGCTTTCAAAAGTGCATTAACCAGGGTTCAGGGTAAGCACATTCCTCTTAGTGTGACGGGCAAGGCTGGCAGAAGTAGGGAACCCTGGATGACTCGGGATATTGAGGCCCTGGTCAAGAAGAAGAAGGAGGCACATGACATGCATAGAAAGCTGAGATCAAGTGAATCCCTTGAAGAGTATCGCGGGTGTAGGAGTAGCGTTAAGAGAGAAATCAGGAGGGCAAAAAGGGGACATGAGATTGTTTTGGCAGATAAGGCAAAGAATCCAAAGATCTTCTACAAATACATAAAGGGCAAAAGAGTAACATGGGAGAGAGTAGGCCCTCTTAAGGATCAACAAGGTCATCTATGTGTGGATTCACAAGAGATGGGTAAGATCCTAAATGAATATTTCTCATCAGTATTTACTGTTGAGAAAAGCATGGATGTTAGGGAACTTGGGGAAATAAATAGTGATGTCTTGAGGAGTGTACATATTACAGAGAAGGAGGTGCTGGAAGTCTTAAAGCACATCAAGGTAGATAAATCCCTTAGACCAGATGAAGTGTATCCAGGACATTGTGGGAGGCTAGGGAGGAAATTATGGGTCCCCTAGCAGAGATATTAGAATCATCGATAGTCACAGGTGAGGTGCCTAAAGATTGGAGAGTGGCAAATGTTGTGCCTTTGTTTAAAAAGAGCTGCAGGGAAAAGTCTGGGAACTACAGGCCAGTGAGCCTCACACCTGTGGTGGGTAAGTTGTTAGAAGGTATTTTGTGAGACAGGATCTACAGGCATTTAGAGATGTAAGGACTGATTAGGGACAGTCAGCATGGCTTTGTGAGTGGAAAATCATGTCTCACAAATTTGATTGAGTTTTTTGAAGGGGTAACCAAGAAGGTAGATGAGAGCAGTGTAGTTGATGTTGTCCACATGGACTCCGGCAAGGCCTTTGACAAGGTACCACATGGTAGGTTGTTGCATAAGATTAAATCTCCCGGGATCCAGGGTGAGGTAGTTAAATGGATACAAAATTGGCTTCTTGACAGAAGCCAGTGGGAGGTTGTAGAGGGTTGTTTTTCAAACTGAAGGTTTGTGATCAGCAGTGTGCTTTAGGGATTGGTGCTGTGTCCACTGTTATTTGTCATTTATATTAATGATTTGGATGAGAATATAGGAGGCATGGTTAGTAAGTTTGCAGATGACAGCAAGATTGGTGGCATAGTGGACAGTGAAGAAAGTTATCTAGGATTTTTGGCAGATAAGGCAAAGGAGAATCCAAAGAGCTTCTACAAATACATAAAGGGCAAAAGAGTAACAAGGGAGAGAGTAGGGCCTCTTAAGGATCAACAAGGTAATCTATGTGCGGATCCACAAGAGATGGGTGAGATCCTAAATGAATATTTCTCATCAGTACTTACTGTTGAGAAAAGCATGGATGTTAGGGAACTTGGGGAATTAAATATTGATGTCTTGAGGAGCGTACATATTACAGAGAAGGAGGTGCTGCAAGTCTTAAAGCGCATCAAGGTAGATAATCTGCGGGACCTGATGAAGTGTATCCCAGAATGTTGTGGGAGGCTAGGGAGGAAATTGCGGGTCCGCTAGCAGAGATATTTGTATCATCGATAGTCACGGGTGAGGTGCCTGAAGATTGGAGAGTGGCAAATGTTGTGCCTTTGTTTAAAAAGGGCTGCAAGGAAAAGCCTGGGAACTACAGGCCAGTGAGACTCACATCTGTGGTGGGTAAATTGTTGGAAGGTATTTTGAGAGACAGGATCTACAGGCATTTAGAGATGTAAGGACTGATTAGGGACAGTCGGCATAGCTTTGCGAGTGGAAAATCATGTCTCTCAAATTTAATTGAGTTTTTGAAGGGGTAACCAAGAAGGTAGATGATGGCAGTGCAGTTGATGTTGTCTACATGGACTTGAGCAAGGCCTTTGACAAGGGACCTGTACAAACAGGATGGGGTGCACCTGAACCAGAGGGGCACCAATATCCTGGGAGGGAAATTTGCTACGTCTCTTCAGGGGGGTTTAAACTAATTTGTCAGGGGAGTGGGAAAAGCAGTTGTAGTCCAGAAGTCAGTATTGAGGGTGGTGAGGTATTGGGGAAGGTATCAAGGTCAAGGGTGGGTACCGGTAGACAGGAAGGTGGGTTGAAGTGTGTCTACTTCAATGCAAGGAGCATCCGGAACAAAGTAGATGAACTTGGGGCGTGGATTGGTACTTGGGACTACGATGTTGTGGCCATTACGGAGACGTGGGTAGAACAAGGACAGGAATGGTTGTTGGACGTTCCGGGGTATAGATGTTTTAGTAAGTGTAGGGAAGCTGGTAAAAGAGGTGGAGGAGTGGCATTGTTAATCAAGGATAGTCTAACGGCTGCGGAAAGGCACTTCGAGGGGGATCTGCACACTGAGGTAATATGGGCTAAAGTTAGAAATAGGAAAGGAGCGGTCACGTTGTTAGGAGTTTACTATAGGCCCCCAAATAGTAATAGAGATGTGGAGGAAGAAATTGCTAAGCAGATTATGGATATGTGTGGGGGTCACAGGGTAGTTGTCATGGGGGACTTTAACTTTCCAAATATTGATTGGAACCTTTGTCGGTCAAATAGTTCGGATGGGGCAGTTTTTGTGCAGTGTGTGCAGGAGGTTTTCCTGACACAATATGTGGATAGGCCGACAAGAGGTGAGGCCACATTGGATTTGGTACTGGGAAATGAACTGGGCCAAGTGTTAGATTTGGTTATGGGAGAGCACTTTGGAGATAGTGACCACAATTCGGTGTCTTTTGTTATTGCAATGGAGAGGGATAGGGCCGTACGGCAGGGCAAGGTTTACAATTGGGGGAGAGGTAATTATGATGCGACTAGGCAAGAATTAGGGGGCATAAGATGGAAACAGAAACTGTCAGGGAAAGGCACTCATGAAAAGTGGAACTTTTTCAAGGAACAAATACTGGGTGTCCTTGATAGGTATGTCCCTGTCAGGCAGGGAGGAAATGACCGAGTGAGGGAACCGTGGTTCACGAAAGAGATGGAATGTCTTGTGAAAAGGAAGAGGGAAGCTTATGTAGGGATGAGGAAACAAGGTTCAGATGGCTCGATTGAGGGTTACAAGTTAGCAAGGAATGAGCTGAAAAAGGGGCTTAGGAGAGCTAGGAGGGGACATGAAAAGTCCTTGGTGGGTCGGATCAAGGAAAACCCCAAGGCTTTTTACTCTTATGTGAGGAATAAAAGAATGACCAGGGTGAGGTTAGGGCCGGTCAAGGACAGTGGTGGGAACTTGTGTATGGAGTCAGTAGAGATAGGCGAGGTGATGAATGAATACTTTTCTTCAGTGTTCACCAAGGAGAGGGGCCATGTTTTTGAGGAAGAGAAGGTGTTACAGGCTAATAGGCTGGAGGAAATAATTGTTCGGAGGGAGGATGTACTGGCAGTTTTGAATAAACTGAAGGTCGATAAGTCCCCTGGGCCTGATGAAATATATCCTAGGATTCTTTGGGAGGCAAGGAATGAGATTGCAGAGCCTTTGGCTTTGATCTTTGGGTCCTCGCTGTCCACGGTGAATGTGCCAGAGGACTGGAGAGTGGCGAATGTTGTTCCTCTGTTTAAGAAAGGGAATAGAAATGACCCTGGTAATTATAGACCGGTTAGTCTTACTTCGGTGGTTGGTAAATTGATGGAAAAGGTCCTAAGGGATGGGATTTACGACCATTTAGAAAGATGCGGATTAATCCGGGATAGTCAGCACGGATTCGTGAAGGGCAAGTCGTGCCTCACAAATTTGATAGAATTTTTTGAGGAGGTAACGAAGTGCGTTGATGAAGGTAGGGCAGTTGATGTCATATACATGGATTTTAGTAAGGCGTTTGATAAAGTCCCCCATGGTCGGCTTATGATGAAAGTAAGGAGGTGTGGGATAGAGGGAAAGTTGGCAGATTGGATAGGTAACTGGCTATCTGATCGAAGACAGAGGGTGGTGGTGGATGGAAAATTTTCAGACTGGAGGCAGGTTGCTAGCGGAGTGCCGCAGGGATCAGTGCTTGGTCCTCTGCTCTTTGTGATTTTTATTAATGACTTAGAGGAGGGGGCTGAAGGGTGGATCAGTAAATTTGCTGATGACACCAAGATTGGTGGAGTAGTGGATGAGGTGGAGGGCTGTTGTAGGCTGCAAAGAGACATAGATAGGATGCAAAGCTGGGCTGAAAAATGGCAAATGGAGTTTAACCCTGATAAATGTGAGGTGATTCATTTTGGTAGGACTAATTTAAATGTGGATTACAGGGTCAAAGGTAGGGTTCTGAAGACTATGGAGGAACAGAGAGATCTTGGGGTCCATATCCACAGATCTCTAAAGGTTGCCACTCAAGTGGATAGAGTGGTGAAGAAGGCCTCTAGTGTGTTAGCTTTTATTAACAGGGGGTTGGAGTTTAAGAGCCGTGGGGTTATGCTGCAACTGTACAGGACCTTGGTGAGACCACATTTGGAATATTGTGTGCAGTTCTGGTCACCTCACTATAAGAAGGATGTGGAAGCGCTGGAAAGAGTGCAGAGGAGATTTACCAGGATGCTGCCTGGTTTGGAGGGTAGGTCATATGAGGAAAGGTTGAGGGAGCTAGGGCTGTTCTCTCTGGAGCGGAGGAGGCTGAGGGGAGACTTAATAGAGGTTTATAAAATGATGAAGGGGATAGATAGAGTGAATGTTCAAAGACTATTTCCTCGGGTGGATGAGCTACTACAAGGGGGCATAACTATAGGTTTCATGGTGGGAGATATAGGAAGGATATCAGAGGTAGGTTCTTTACGCAGAGAGTGGTTGGGGTGTGGAATGGACTGCCTGCAGTGATAGTGGAGTCAGACACTTTAGGAACATTTAAGCGGTTATTGGATAGGCACATAGAGCACACCAGGATGATAGGGAGTGGGATAGCTTGATCTTGGTTTCAGATAAAGCTCGGCACAACATCGTGGACCGAAGGGCTGTTCTGTGCTGTACTGTTCTATGTTCTATGTTCTATGTACTGCATGGTAGGTTGTTGCATAAAGTTAAATCTCACGGGATCCAGGGTGAGGTATCTAAATGAATACAAAATTGGCTTCTTGACAGAAGCCAGAGGGTGGTTGTAGAGAGTTATTTTTCAAACTCGAGGCCTGTGACCAGCGGTGTGCCTCAGGGACCAGTGCTGGGCCCACTGTTATTTATCATTTATATTAATGATTTGGATGAGAGTATAGGGGGCATGGTTAGTAAGTTTGCAGATGACACCAAGATTGGTGGCATGGTGGACAGTGAGGAAGGTTATCTCCAATTTCGGCGGGATCTTGAGATTAGTTTAGGGGTTTAAAAAAAAATAAGGGCGGCATGGACAAGTTGGGCCGAAGGGCCTGTTTCCATGCTGTTAACCTCTATGACTCTATGATCGCAACAGGGTCTTGATCAATTGGGCCAGTGGGCTGATAAATGGCAGATGGAGTTTAATTTAGACAAATGCGAGGTGATGCATTTTGGTAGATTGAACCAGGGCAGGACTTACTCAGTTAATGGTAGGGCGTTGGGGAGAGTTACAGAACAAAGAGATCTAGGGGTACGTCTTCATAGCTCCTTGAAAGTGGAGTCACAGGTGGACAGAGTGGTGAAGAAGGCATTCGGCATGCTTGGTTTCATCGGTCTGAACATTGAATACAGGAGTTGGGACGTCTTGTTGAAATTGTACAAGACATTGGTAAGGCCACACTTGGAATATTGTGTGCAATTCTGGTCACCCTATTATAGAAAGGATATTATTAAACAAGATATTGGTAAGGCCACACTTGGAATACTGTACACAGTTCTGGTCACCCTATTATAGAAAGGATATTATTAAATTAGAAAGAGTGCAGAAAAGATTTACGAGGATGCTACCGGGACTTGATGGTTTGAGTTATAAGGAGAGGCTGGATAGACTGGGACTTTTTTCTCTGGGTGATCTTATAGAGGTCGATAAAATAATGAGGGGTATAGATCCGTTAGATAGTCAATATCTTTTCCCAAAGGTAGGGGAGTCGAAAACTAGAGGGCAGAGGTGAGAGTCCAAAGATGTGCGGGTTAGGTTGATTGGCCATGCTAAAATTGCCCCTTAGTGTCCTGAGATGCATAGATTAGGGGAATTAGTGGGTAAATATGTAGGGATATGGGGGTAGGGCCTGGGTGGGATTGTGGTCGGTGCAAACTCGCTAGGCCAAATGGCCTCAAAGGGTTTCTATGATACTATGATTCTATGAGAGGGAGGAGATACAGAAGTCTCCAGAGGGGCAATTTTTTCACACAGAGGGTGGTGAGTGTCTGGAACAAGCTGCCAGAGGTAGTAGTAGAGGCGGGGACAATTTTGTCTTTTAAAAAACATTTAGACAGTTACTTGGTAAAATGGGTATAGAGGGATATGGGCCAAATGCAGGCAATTGGGACTAGTTTCGGGGTTTAAAAAAAAGGGGCAGCATGGACAAGTTGGGCCGAAGGGCCTGTTTCCATGCTGTAAACCTCTATGACTCTATGACCAAGGGTGTATATGTGACTACCTTCTGCTGTCAGTCTGACAAGGTTCACTGGAGAAGATTTGTATTACAATCGGATGATCACAATCCATTTGTGGCGTGATTCCACGTCGGGGTTTAAGAGCAGTCCTGCCCAGCAGAGCTGGCTGGAGATCGGTGTTGTGTGAGCTGGTGTGGAGGAAATCATTGCTGGATATGTCCTCTTGGCTGGGGACTGAATTGGCGCTGCCACCCAAACTGTACCAGGCAGTCCCCGGTTTAATCTGCTGCACGGTCGTGTTGTTTAAGCTGTCGGGATGGATGGAAAGAAGGAGCTGTGTTGCGGAGTTGGAAAAGGCTCGAGCAAACAGGAAGAAAGCGCTGAGCGCGATGGAGAGAGCTGTGCTGGCGTTTAAAGAGTCGGTAAGCCCGAGGACTGGATCACCAAGGTTCACTGGACAGAACAAATCCAGTGTTGTTGTACAGAGTAAAATCAGAAACCGCTAACCCCATCGTGTTGGGTATTAGGTTGTGAGCCTTCAATCAGTGAACTAGAAGCAGATGTGTCTCTGTAATCTTCCCGCTATGAATCTGGTGACACATTCTCACCCCCGGTACTGACCGGGAGCTGCTATCTGGCTGTAGCAGTGTCCAGGGTCAATCTTGACTTTGTGGCCTTAGTGTAAATGTGTGACTGTCAGCAGCCCAGTGCATCAGTGACATTTGGAAAGATGTTACAGTTGGTGTAAAATGGGCTGCCTTCTCGCTATCGCATGTTTTTTTTTACAATAAATCAGACATTTATCGCGCGAATTCTGTTATTTGCTCTAATTTCCTGTATTTCCGCGACTTTCCTCTCGTTTCTACCTGCATTTGAAGGGTCACTTTCAATGCTGCCAGTTAGAATGAGAATGCGGAACTGGGGTTAACATTGTGTGTGGAGGATCGGACAGCCCGGATTCTGCTCGAGGATAGGCTCTGGGGGCTGTGGTACCTCAGGGTGTGTGTCTCTGCCTCTGTGTGTGTCTGCCTGTGTGTGTCTGCCTGCCTGTGTGTGTGTGGGTGTCTGCCTGCCTCTGTGTGTGTGTGTCTGCCTGCCTGCCTGCCTGCGTGTGTGTGTGTGTCTGTCTGCCTGTGTGTGTGTCTGTCTGCCTGTGTGTGTGTCTGTCTGCCTGTGTGTGTCTGCCTGCCTCTGTGTGTGTGTGCCTCTGCCTGCCTGTCTGTGTGTGTGTGCCTGCCTGCCTGCGTGTGTGTGTCTGCCTGTGTGTGTGTGTGTGTCTGCCTGTGTGTGTGTGTGTGTGTCTGCCTGTGTGTGTGTGTGTGTGTCTGCCTGTGTGTGTGTGTGTGTGTCTGCCTGTGTGTGTGTGTGTCTGCCTGTGTGTGTGTGTGTCTGCCTGTGTGTGTGTGTGTCTGCCTGTGTGTGTGTGTGTCTGCCTGTGTGTGTGTGTGTCTGCCTGTGTGTGTGTGTGTCTGCCTGTGTGTGTGTGTGTCTGCCTGCCTGCCTGTGTGTGTGTGTGTGTGTCTGCCTGCCTGCCTGTGTGTGTGTGTCTGCCTGCCTGCGTGTGTGTGTGTCTGCCTGTGAGTGTGTGTGTCTGCCTGTGTGTGTGTCTGCCTGCCTGTGTGGTGTGTGTGTCTACCTGCGTGTGTGTGTGTGTCTGCCAGTGTGTGTGTGTCTGCCAGTGTGTGTGTGTCTGCCTGTGTGTGTGTCTGCCTGTGTGTGTCTGCCTGCCTGCCTGTGTGTGTGTCCGCCTGTCTGTGTCTGCCTGTGTGTGTGTGTGTCTGCCTGTGTGTGTGTGTGTCTGCCTGTGTGTGTGTGTGTCTGCCTGTGTGTGTGTGTGTGTCTGCCTGTGTGTGTGTGTCTGCCTGTGTGTGTGTGTCTGCCTGTGTGTGTGTGTCTGCCTGTGTGTGTGTGTGTCTGCCTGTGTGTGTGTGTGTCTGCCTGTGTGTGTGTGTGTCTGCCTGTGTGTGTGTGTGTCTGCCTGTGTGTGTGTGTGTGTGTCTGCCTGTGTGTGTGTGTGTGTGTCTGCCTGTGTGTGTGTGTCTGCCTGTGTGTGTGTGTGTCTGCCTGTGTGTGTGTGTGTCTGCCTGTGTGTGTGTGTGTCTGCCTGTGTGTGTGTGTGCGTCTGTGTGTGTGTGTGTCTGCCTGCCTGTGTGTGTGTGTGTGTCTGCCTGCCTGCGTGTGTGTGTGTGTGTCTGCCTGCCTGCGTGTGTGTGTGTGTCTGCCTGCCTGCGTGTGTGTGTGTGTCTGCCTGCCTGCGTGTGTGTGTGTGTGTCTGCCTGTGTGTGTGTCTGCCTGCCTGTGTGTGTGTGGCTGCCTGCGTGCGTGTGTGTGTGTGTGTGTCTGCCTGCGTGTGTGTGTCTGCCTGCGTGTGTGTGTCTGCCTGCGTGTGTGTGTCTGCCTGCGTGTGTGTGTCTGCCTGCGTGTGTGTGTCTGCCTGCGTGTGTGTGTCTGCCTGCGTGTGTGTGTCTGCCTGCGTGTGTGTGTGTGTGTGTCTGCCTGTGTGTGTGTGTGTCTGCCTGTGTGTGTGTGTGTCTGCCTGTGTGTGTGTGTCTGCCTGTGTGTGTGTGTGTCTGCCTGTGTGTGTGTGTGTCTGCCTGTGTGTGTGTGTGTCTGCCTGTGTGCGTGTGTGTGTCTGCCTGTGTGCGTGTGTGTGTGTCTGCCTGTGTGCGTGTGTGTGTGTCTGCCTGCGTGTGTGTGTGTCTGCCTGCGTGCGTGTGTGTCTGCCTGCGTGCGTGTGTGTCTGCCTGCGTGCGTGTGTGTCTGCCTGCGTGCGTGTGTGTCTGCCTGCGTGCGTGTGTGTCTGCCTGCGTGCGTGTGTGTCTGCCTGCGTGTGTGTCTGCCTGCGTGTGTGTCTGCCTGCGTGTGTGTCTGCCTGCGTGCGTGTGTGTGTGTGTGTCTGCCTGTGTCTGCCTGCGTGTGTGTCTGCCTGCGTGCGTGTGTGTGTGTGTGTGTCTGCCTGTGTCTGCCTGCGTGTGTGTGTGCGTCTGCCTGCGTGTGTGTGTGCGTCTGCCTGCGTGTGTGTGTGCGTCTGCCTGCGTGTGTGTGTGCGTCTGCCTGCGTGTGTGTGTGCGTCTGCCTGCGTGTGTGTGTGCGTCTGCCTGCGTGTGTGTGTGCGTCTGCCTGCGTGTGTGTGTGCGTCTGCCTGCGTGTGTGTGTGCGTCTGCCTGCGTGTGTGTGTGCGTCTGCCTGCGTGTGTGTGTGCGTCTGCCTGCGTGTGTGTGTGCGTCTGCCTGCGTGTGTGTGTGCGTCTGCCTGCGTGTGTGTGTGTGCGTCTGCCTGCGTGTGTGTGTGTGCGTCTGCCTGCGTGTGTGTGTGTGCGTCTGGTCTGCGTGCGTGTGTGTGTGTGTGTGTGTGTGTGTGTGTGTGCGTCCCCCCCCCCTTGGGCAGTGCCAGGGGGCACAGGCTTGCACTGCGAGAGTATCCATGTCCGGGGCACCACCCCCCCACCGGCCGACCCCCTGGGGAGCCCTGATTGCCCCCCTTTCCGCTGGTTTAAAAATATGGGGTCACTCATTTAAGACGACGGAGGAGACGTTTTTATTCTCTTGATGGTCAAGAGTCTTTAGAACTCTTTTTCCCAAAAGACAGCGGAAGGAGAGTCTTTGAATATTTTAAAGATAGAGCTCGATAGATTCTTGTTAAACAAGGGCGGCACGGATGCACAGCGGTTAACACTGCTGCTTCACAGCGCCAGGGACCCGGGTTCAATTCCAGCCTCAGGTCCCTGTCTGTGTGGAGTTTGCACTTTGTCCCAGTGTATTTCTCCCTTTCTGGGTTTCCTCTCACAATCCAAAGATGTGTGGGTTAGGTTGATTGGCCATGCTAAATTGTCTCTTAGTGTCAGGGGGATTAGCAGGGTAGGTATGTGGGGTCACGGGGATAGAGCCTGGGTGGGATTGTGGTCGGTGCAGGCTCGATGGGCCGAATAGCCTCCTTCTGCACTGTAGGGATTCTAAGGGGATGAAATGTTATCGGGGGTAGGCGGGAATGTGGAGTTGGGGGTCACAACTCCACATGATCTTATTAAACGGCGTGGTAGACTCGATGGGCTGAGTGACCTACTCCTGCTCCTAATCTATAAGTATATTTTCCTCTTCCTAGCGCCGGGGATCTCTATGCTATACATGTTATTGTACCATATATTTTACTGTACTATATTCAACTATAACATCCTCATTGAAATTAGATAATTTAGCACAGGTCAGGAATTGAACCTGGGACCCAGTCACTTTTTTCAAGCAATTTTTAAATTCAATGTAGCAACAAAGTTGCATTGCGTGAACAGTGTTTCTGACATTTTAATTCAAACTTTCTCTTCTCAGGGCAGATCTAGAGACACTGAATCTATTCTGTCGCTCTCTCTCCTGGAGCTGCATAAACAATTGCAGGACGATTCTCTTCCCCCTGATGCCGTGTTGCATGCTTACATGGAGAAGGTATGAAAATGCCTTTTTGAATGGCATGCCTTACAACCACATGGTTAAAAGATTCATGGTTAAGTGAGTAAGAGAACCCGGGGCGGGCGAGGCTCGCAGAAGGGAATTCTCCCTTGGGCTCAGGCGGGATTTTATGAGCCTCGCCCAAGCGAGGTTGTAAAACACCGGCCTCAAGTGCCTGAAAAATAAGCTGGTTTGATTATTGTTGTAGGTAAAATAATACCTCCTGAGACTAGTCGTGAGTCAAAGTACAGTGGTTTATTTTCACAATTGTGGAAGAAGTCCGATCCCTAACACGCTCTCCCAGACTTCTTACTGAATACAGGTCAAGAGCAATATTTATACATATATTTTCGCCCCTGGTCACGTCCTCTAGAGGGTGGTGGGGACCTGGAATGCGCTGCCGGGCAAGGTGGTGGAGGCAGACACACTGGGAACGTTTAAGACTTATCTAGATAGCCACATGAACGGACTGGGAATGGAGGGATACAAAAGAATGGTCTAGTTGGGATCAGGGAGCGGCGCGGGCTTGGAGGGCCGAAGGGCCTGTTCCTGTGCTGTATTGTTCTTTGTTTTGTTCTTTGTCCTCATCTTCCCACGATTATTGCTGTCTCGGCTGTTCCGTCTTTCCCGTGTAACCGTGGCCATCTTGAGGCTGCGAATATCTGTTTTGTCGCCACCTGTGCGTTGTTTATCCGTTACACAAGATTATAAGTTTGCATAAACAGGTTAACTAAAATACAGGGGCCTATATAACAATTTATATCGATAAGGATGAAATGGTATATAATGAATATATATGAATCCATTATTATACGATCACAGAAGGCATACCTGTCAGCTCCACCGTGTTAAACAAAGGTACATAATATAAAATGGAGTCTAGCTTAGCTGATTCTGCTTAGCTTATACTAGCTGGGAAAATCATACGGTTGCATACCACAGCAAGGACAGCTGTATCTCTTATCTGGTTTGGATACATGAAAACAAACTTTACAGACACGAAAACAATGAGCTCTTCTCACAAATCTCTAAATATTACAGAGTTCGGGTCTCAATGCTGGTCTCTGTGTTAACAAGTTCATTAACCCATTCCCGTCTTCAATTATATTTTATTTTTCATAACTCCGCTCCCCCCCCCCCCCCATGGCTCAGTGGCTTAGTGTAGCCCTGTGCCAGTAGCCAGGGATGGTGGGGAGGGGGGCAGTAGGCAGTGCGATGGGGGCAGTGTCCTGGGGCGGTGGGGATAGTGCTGGATCACACAATCAGCAAGATTCCAGGTTTGTTCTCCAGTCTGTCGATCTCAGTTGGGGTGTTGGATTCGCCATTTGCCTGGGTGAATGCAGCTTCAGCTATACCCCAGAAACTTGACACCATCCAGCCCATTGATTGGCACCCCATCCATCAAACATTCACTTCCTCCACCACTGATGCACAGTGGCAGCAGTGTGTATCCCCCATGAGATGCACTGCAGCAACTTGCCAAGTATCCTTTGACAGCACCTTCCAAATCTGCAATCTCCACCACCCAGAAGAACAAGAGCAATAGAAGCATGGGAACACTACAACCTGCAAATTCCCATCCAAGTCACACACCATCCCAACTGAACTATATTGCCGTTTCTTCACTATTGCTGGGTCAAACGCCTTGAACTTCCTTCTTAACAGCACTGTGGGTGTACCTACACCCACATGGTTGAAGAAGGCGATTCACCAATTTTTTCAAGGGCAATTAGGGATGGACAATAAATACTGGCCTCATCAGTGATACTCTAATGCTATGAGCAAATAAAAAAGAATGAAATGATTTTGTAGTTGCTTTGTCATGCCAGATTTGTACATTTCTTCTTTTGAAGGCCTTGGAAGTCACTAAGCAGCTGAACTGCCTCACCGATTTTCTTCCAGGCTGCCAAGCACAGCTCCAGGATCTCCGTGAGAATAAGAAAGGACTTCTATATGGGATCCCTGTCAGCATTAAGGACAATGTTAACTACAAGGTAGAAACTCAACTGATAGAGGAGATAACTAGGTCTGAAAGTACGTTGGGAAAAGGGTAAAGATGCAACTGCAATATGGCAGGCTGCTGAGAGTGATAAAATTGGTTGGGGAGAGAAGGGAGCAGAAAAAGGTAAACTTGGCTGAGTTGAAAACATAAGACTTTGCAGGAAGTGGCGAGTTTGTCCATTTGTAACAACAGTGGGTGAGTTAATGCTATCAAATCTAATGACAATCACTTCAAGAAGTTTGTTGTTTCTTTGCAACAACTTACATTTATGTAGCCTAGCCCAATTAATAAAATTTCCCAAGGTACTTTTATAGGAGGATTTGACAATGAGCCATGGATATGGACAACGAGGAGGGTATTAATCAGTGTCTTATGAGAGGAAGTGGAGAGGTTTAGGGTGGGGATTTCATAGGGTAGAGCCAAACCAATGGTGGTGGAATTAAAATTGGGATTGCGCAAGGGATCAGATTTATTCTTTTGCTCTTTTTAAAGAAAAATCCTTTCTCAAAGTTACAAAGCCACTGTGCAGAATAGACAGAGTAAACCCTTATTCCATCTCATTGCTTGCTCCAAAAACCAATTCAAATTGAACCCAATTCATGGTCCCCAAAAAAGAGACATACTGGATCCAAGCTGACAAGAACAGGCATTGCACCTGCTCTCTCACTTGATCTTAACCTGCCAAAGCTTTCTCATGTACTGTTTTAGCTTTGCTAATTTCCTTTTTAGCTTATTGCTTTTTAACTCAACAATTTGTTGCTATGATATTGCTTCACATTTCTCCAGCAATTGTTTCTTTCCCATTAACCTCAACATTTTTTTGAAATTCAATTCATTGACATTGAATGGAAATTTGAATGTCAATGTCATAGAGCTTTACAGTGCAGAAAGAGGCCTTTCGGCCCATCGTGCCTGTGCTGCTCATCAAGCACCTTATCGATTCTAATCCCATTTTCCAGCACTTGGTACATTGCCTTGTATGCTATTGTGTTTCAAGTGCTCATCTAAATTGTTTTGCCAAACCTTAGCTTTCTGAAATTTGCTTGCGTAAGGAAAAATATGAAAATGTGTCCCCACCCAGATGGACAAGCCTGTTGTAAAGAGTTGAGAAGAGGTATGTTTGTTCTTGCCCAAGTGAGGCACTTCCGCTGATGTGGAAGTGATTTGCATTGTGGTTCAGAGACAATACCAGTGATTATAATGACTGTAGAATTGGATCTTAATGGCTGTGATATTCCTTTCCCTATTGGTGGAAATGAGTGAAAAGGGGCAGACTTCCACATGAATAGGTCCTTTCCTGTTCGTATTGCTTAGGGAATTCTTGTGGATCCTTCAAGTTGTGTTTGTGCATTGACCAGACACAGGCTTGGGGAAGCAATAGAAGTGAGATGCGAGGGCTCTATCGTACTTTTCTCCTAACTTTCTTCAGGGTTCACTGCTGTGCAAATAACAAGAGAAACTGGAGGCAACAGTTACCCACAGACTCCTAAAATAGGGCACGTGTGCGCTTCGGAAACTGAGGCCACTGCTAAACACCTGAAAATCCAGACAGATTCTCGTTTCCCCAAGCAGAGTGCAAATGTGTTTTGTCAGACCTCTGCCCTAACGAAGCGAGTCAGGAAGCAAAAATCGTCATTATATTCAGTTATGAATTTTAGTGGTTTATGCCATCACACAAGTAAAATAGGAAAGATGTATTCTTTATCAAAAAGCATTTTAATTTTTTAACACAGGGTCATGATTCAACTTGTGGACTTAGGACGTTCTTACAGCAGCCTGCAACGGAGGACAGCGTCTTGGTGCAAGTGCTGAAGAAACAAGGGGCTATCCCGTTTGTGAAAACTAATGTCCCTCAGTCCATGCTAAGGTAATATACTGTTCAGCTACAGTTAGAGCCTGGTTACGCCTGTAAATAAAGTCATAGAGGTTTACAGCATGGAAACAGGCCCTTTGGCCCAACTTGTCCATGCTGCCCCTTTTTAACCCCTAAACTAATCCCAATTGCCCACGTTTGGCCCATATCCCTCTATACCCATCTTACCCGTGTAACTGCCTAAACGTTTTTTAAAAGACAAAACTGTACCCGCCTCTACTACTACCTCTGGCAACTTATTCAAGACACTCACCATCCTCTGTGTGAAAAAATTGCCCCTTTTGTATCTCTTCTCTCTCACCTTAAACCTATGCTCTCTAGTTTTAGACTTCCCTACCTTTGGGAAAAGATATTGACTATCTTGCTGATTTATGCCCCTCATTATTTTATAGACCTCTATAAGATCACCCCTAAGCCTCCAACGCTCCAGAGAAAAAAGTCCCAGTCTATCCAGCCTCTCTTTATAACTCAAACCATCAAGTCCCGGTGGCATCCTAGTAAATCTTTTCTGCACTCTTTCTAGTTTAATAATATCTTTTCTATAATAGGGTGACCAGAACTGTACACAGTATTCCAAGTGTGGCCTTATCAATGTCTTGTACAACTTCAACAAGACGTCCCAACTCCAGTATTCAGTATTCTGACCAATGAAACCAAGCATGCCGAATGCCTTCTACACCACTCTGTCCATCTGTGACTCCACTTTTGAGAAGCTATGAATCTGCACCCCAAGATCTCTTTGTTCTGTAACTCTCCCCAACACTCTACCATTAACTGAGTAAGTCCTGTCCTGGTTCGGTCTACCAAAATGCATCACCTCGCATTTATCTAAATTAAACTCCATCTGCCATTCGTCAGCCCACTGGCCCAATTGATCAAAATCCCATTGCAATCCTAGATACCCTTCTTCACTGTCCATTTTGCCACCAATCTTGGTGTCATCTGCAAACTTACTAACCATGCCTACTAAATCCTCATCCAAATATAAATGACAAATAACAGTGGACCCAGCACCGATCCCTGAGGCACACTGCTGGTCACAGGCCTCCAGTTTGAAAAACAACTCTCTACAACCACCCTCTGGCTTCTGTCATCTGTGTTTACCCCAGTTCAACGCCAGCATCTCCACATCATTCTGTCATCAAGCCAATTTTGTATCCATTTAGCTACCTCACCCTGGATCCTGTGAGATTTAACCTTATGCAACAACCTACCATGCGGTACCTTGTCAAAGGCCTTGCTAAAGTCCATGTAGATAACATCAACTGCACTGCCCTCATCTACCTTCTTGGGTACCCCTTCAAAACGGGGAAGTGAGGATGGAGAATTTGGCGCGTGACCAAATTTCCATTTATTGCAGCGGGACCAGAGAATCTCGCTGGCATGAATAGCCGGAAAATTCTGGCCAAAGAGTATTATTGTTACATATCACAAAGTCTTGGTTGTACATAAATGATTTTAAGAAAAACCTATTGCAGGCTATGTCCAAGTCACTCAGTGTGAGAGAGATCTCGTTCAGCCAGAATTCAGCAAAACGCACAGGACAATGATCCAAACCAGAATGGAGCAATCAAAATTCTTTCCTGCTTACGAAAAATGTGGCATATAATTGGAAAGATGATGAGAAGTGAAATGTTGCCTGCAAGAAAAGTGTGTGCCTTGTAGTGGGGCTGGACAGTGCAGTTTAATCTCACTGAATTTTAAAAATATAATCATACAATCCCTACAGTGCAGAATGAGACCATTCGACCCATCAAATCTGCACCTACCACAAACCCACCCAGGCCCTAGCCCCATAGTCCCACCTATTTACCCTAATTAGTCTCCCTGACACTAAGGGACAATTTAGCATAGCCAATCAACCTAACCCGCGCATCTTTGGACTGTGGGAGGAAACCAGAGCACCCGAATGATACTCACACAGACTTGGGTGGAACATGCAAACTCCACACAGACGAGGCTGGAATTGAACCCGGGTCCTTGGTGCTGTGAGGCAGCAGTGCTAACCACTGTGCCACCATATGTTCAATTCTGAATCTGTCTGCACAACGATTTCCTCGGATCTGACAGACACCTAAAAAACCTACAACAATCTGAAAACCTCATTAAAAACTTGAAAGATATTTAAAACTCAGCACAACTTAAAACAAATCTAAATAAATATCTAGGAGTAAAGTCATTACTTTAAGGTGACTGAATAAATTAAGATCTTATTATATTACATTAAATCTCCAAATTTCCTTTTTAACATCTTGGTCCAATTTGGCAATTTAGTTCTTTGTGTGGTAACTGTAACATTTTGTGTATCACGGTGGGAGGGAAGTGGGCTATGAAATTGTCATGAGTTAGATTATGGCAATGACCTTGTTACGATCCCCAAAGAGAGTGATACCTTCAAACAAGAGATTTAAATTCTCAGTGTTAGCTTAAAGAAATAGCACATCAAGGTTTCAAGTTTTAAGACTTGTATACTGTAACAGAATTCTAAAAGCCAGAACAACTAAATATTATCAAGTAAGCAATTTATACTCCAAACTGCAGGAAACAGAACGTATTAATGTCTTAACATAACCGAAACCCCAATGAGCATGAATGAACATACAAATTAGGAGCAGGAGTCGGCCGTTGATCCCCTTGAGCCTTCTTTACCGTTTGATAAGATCATGGCTGATTTTATTATGGCCACAATCTATTTTCTTGTCTAGTCCCCATTCCTTTTGACTCCCTCATCAATTAAGAATCTATCTAATTTTAGTCTTAAAAGTATTCAATGACCCAGCCTCCACTGCTCTTTGGGGAAGAACGTTCCACAGACAAGTGACCCACAGTTTACTACACCCTCTTCACAGGATTATTCCTATTTTAGGAAACAGTCCATAGTCACTTCCAATGTGTTCTCATCTCCCTGGTTCACTGAGTCATAGTATCCGGTGTCTTTTAGGTCTTCTACCTAATTCTCCGGAGAACTCTTGTACCGACTTTCAGCAGGAAAGCACCTCCAGTGTTTTCTTCTCCAGGCCTCACCAGGCCAAATCTCCCAGAGCCTTTAGATTGCCAGAGTCTGATTTTTTGACCAGATACTGTCCTCTCTCCCTCCCTGCCTGGTAGTTCACAGCCTTCTCCTCGCTGCTGCCCAACTAGCTACAGCCTTTGTCTCTGTGAGACATCTCTCACTTTCTCTCTTTCTTTTATATCTAAAAAACTCTGAGCCAGCAAGTTTATCCAGAGTCAGCCCGGTGGTTCCTCCCTTTGTTTTCAATTGTTTAAATTTACGTTATAAGCGCACAGGTAGGTTTACATTAACACTGCAATGAAGTTACTGTGAAAATCCCCGAGTGACACCTGTTCAGGTACACTGAGGGAGAATTTAATATGGCCAATACATCTAGCCAGCATGTCTTTCGCACTGTGGAAGGAAACCGGAGCACCCAGAAGAAACACACGCAGACACAGGGAGAACGTGCAGACTCCACACAGACAGTGACCCAAGTCGGGAATTGAACCCGGGTCCCGGGTGCTGTGAGGTAGCAGTGCTAACCACTGTGCCACCGTGCCGTCTCTTAGAAATCTTAGAATCCCTACAGCACAGAAAGAGGCCATTCGGCCCATCGAGTCTGCACCGACCACAATCCCACCCAGGCCCTACCCCCATATCCCTACATATTTACCCACTAATCCCTCTAACCTGCACATCCCAGGACACTAAGGGCAATTTTAGCTTGGCCAATCAACCTAACCCGCACATCTTTGGACTGTGGGAGGAAACCGGAGCACCCGGAGGAAACCCACGCAGACACGAGGAGAATGTGCAAACTCCACACAGACAGTGACCCAAGCTGGGAATCGAACCCAGGTCCCTGGAGCTGTGAAGCAGCAGTGCTAACCACTGTGCTACCATGCCGCCGTGTGAACAATTTGCTGATCTCAGCAAGTCCCAACCTGGACCACCCCTCCACCAGCCCCTCACCTTTCCAGTCTCCATGGTAACCAAGCCCCACAGGTTTGTTGTCATGTAGAACTTGAAACAGATCACATGACCCTCTTCACTGCTCTAGTCTACCTTGGAATTTGAAACATTCTAAAACACTGGCCCAAATCTTTGAGTCTCCGGGTTGGCTGTCCTCTGAGGGAATTGCCCGGGAGGTTTGAGCTTCTGATGGGCAATTCTGCTGCTCCTCGGGACCCTCCATGAATATCTCTGACCCCGAATTAGACAAAGGCTTTGGACAGTTCCAAAGTACTTACCTGGATAGTTGCTCAGGAAATGTTAGAGAACAAAAATCTAATGTGAGTGATTTGAGGGGGTCAGTCTTGTGGTTACCAGGGGGTTACACTGAGTCTACAACTCCACCCCCCCCCTCCTCCGCCACTTGACCACCCCTCATGACCACTCCCCACCCCCTCAATCCAACCTGGCTCCCCCTCTCAACCTCCTCACAACCACTACTCAACTAACTAGACCTGACTACCACCCTACTGCCCATCTGACCCAGCCTGACTTCCCCCTCAGATCTGCCTATCCCTACCAGTCTAACTATCCACTCACCCACCTGCCTGCTCACTCAGCCGCCACTCTAGCCACTTGCATACTTACCTCACCCACCCTGCAATCCTACCCCATTCACTCAATCATCAATTCTTTGGCGTTTAGAAGAATGAGAGGTGATCTCATTCAAACATACTTTTAAAGAAAGAAATCCTTTCACAAAGCCAAAGTACAAAGTGGACAGGGCAAGCCCTTGATCCAAGTCCTTGCTTGCTCCAGAAAACAATTCAAATTCAAATTGAATCCAGTTGATGTTCCCCACAAAAGAGACACTCTAGATCCAAGCTGATAAGAACAGGCGTTAGACCCGATCTCGGGCTTCATCCTACGCTTGATCTTGGCCAAAAGAGCATTCAAATGTATATAATTCTTATAGGGATCAATAGGAAGATGTGGGAAGGATGTTTGTCTTGGTTGGGTGTCTAGAACCAGGGGGCAGACTTTCAGGATAAGGGACAGATCATTGAGGACTGAGATGGATTTCATCTTAGGGTCGTGAAGGAAGTGGCTAGTGAGATAGCCGATGCTATTTTAATTAAAAAAATATATATTTTGGTTTAGTAGGGCATCATGATCGGCACAGGCCTGGAGGGCCGAAGGGCCTGTTCTTTATAGAATCCCTACAGTGCAGAAGGAGCCATTCAGCCCATTGAGTCTGCTCCAACCACAATCCCATCCAGGCCCTCTCTCCCATAACCCCTCATATTGCCCTGACACTGCGGGAGAATTTAGCATGGCCAATCTACCTAATCTGCACATCTTTGGACTGTGGAAGGAAACCGGAGCACCCGGAGGAAATCCACGCGGACACGGGGAGAACGTGCAAACTCCACACAGACAGTGACCCAAGCTCGGAATCGAACCCGGGTCCCTGGTGCTGTGAGGCAGCAGTGCTAACCACTGTGAGGCAGCAGTGCTAACCACTGTGCCACCATCCTGTGCTGTACTTTTCTTTGTTCTTTCTTCCCTTGTAAAACTCCCTAGATTCTGGGAAGGTCCCATTAGATTGGAAGACAGCAAATGTAACTGTTATTCAAAAATGGAGGGAGGCAGAAAGCAGGAAACTACAGGTCAGTTAGCTTGACAGGGAAAATGTTAGAAGCTATTATTAAAGAAGTTACAGTAGGGCACTTGGATAAGCTGAAGGTAATCAGATGGAGTCGATATGGCTTTGTGAAAGGGAAATCATGTTTAACCAACTTTTGGAGTTTTTTGAGGAAGCAACATGTTATGGATAAAAGGGAACCAATGGATGTACTTTACAAAGAGAGGGATGTCTCACAGAGAAAAAGACTGTAGCTAGTTGGTCAGCGGAGAGAAGACTGACTCTTAAATGCCTTCTGAAGCAGCCTAGCAAGCCACTCAGCTCAAGGACAATTAGGGATGGACAACAAATACTGGCTGATCCGGCGATGTCCACAACCCATTAATGAATTTTTAAAAACTTGACCAAAACCTTTGAGATCCTGAGGGATCGTGACAGGGTAGATCTGGAGAGGCTGTTTCATCTTGTGGAAGAATTTAGAATTAGGGGGTCACTGTTTAAAACTACAAGGTCACCCATTTAAGATGAGGTGAACTTTTTTCACTTGGAGAGGAGCAAGCCTTTGGAACTCTCTTCCTGAAAATGCATTTTTAAGTAGAGGGTGGATTGTTGGTAAGCAAAGGGGGTGATAGGTTATTGAGGGCGGGTGGGGTGGAGATTCAAGGTTATCATCAGATCAGCCATGATCTTATTGAATGGCAGAGCAGGCTTGAGGGGCTGAATGGCCTCCTCCTGCTCCTTGTTCAGATATTCATATGAGATGAGGAGGAATTTCTTCACTCAGAGGGGGGTGAATCTTTGGAATTCTCTGCCCAGAGGACTCTGGAGGCTTAATCATCGAGTATAATCAAGCCTGAGATTGATAGATTTCTAGATATTAAAAACATCAAGGGATATGGGAATAGGACAGGAGAATGGTGTTGTGGTAGAAGATTAGCCATGAATGATGGAGTGGGCTGGAATGCTGAATGGCTTACACCTACTCATGTTTCATATGTTCTTATGTTCACTCACCCATTCGTTTTGCATTCATCCGTTCACCAACATTCAAACTAGACATTTGAACTTGCCACATGGCATGTCCCTTAGGGAAGGAAATCTGCCACAGCAATGTGGTTGACTCTCAACTGCCATCTGAAATGGCCCAGCAAGCCATCAGTTCAAGGGCAACTAGGGATAGGCAAATAAATGCTGGCCAGCCATCGACGGCCATGTCCCACAAATGAATCATAAAAAAATTCCCCCACGCAACATCAATTACCCTGTGCTACATCTGCACATCTGTACATTTTGTACATTAATAAAACTGCACATGATCATACAACTTTTGGAGCAATCTGAAGCAAGGCTGATTTTCGCTCTCAAGGTGAGTGGCTTTGAGTTGGGAAATTCCATGGCTTGCCACACTTTCTTTGATAGAAGTTGTTCCAGATGGCATGATCTTTGCCCTGGAGGTGTGGGTACAGGTGTGGGATTGGTTCTGTTGCTTCCGGAAGCAGGTCAGGTCAGCCATGGGCAGCAGAATGCTGCCTCGGTCTGGTTAAAAGATCCTTCTCCATTCTCTGGGACGTCTTCCCAGTTTGGTAACATGTTAGTTCCTCTGACCCTCACATCCCGTCACCCTTCATTCACTCCCCATGATACTTCCAAGCGCTCATACCAACTCATGCCCACCACCCAGCCCCATGGTCCCTTGTAGACCCCATGGCAACTCGTAGCTCATCCACCCCAATGTCCCCGCGTACCCTCCATGCCAACCCATGTTCCTTCCAGAAAGGGGCTGACCTCCTCTTTTGGTGTATTAACTGTTGCAAGGAATCAAAACGTAGGAAAGGCAGGGAAATATGAAACAATTCATGATAAAAATGATGATTTGTTCTTTGCTAAAGCTACGAGTGCAGTAATCCTATATTTGGGCAAACTCTCAACCCGCATGATAACACGCGTACGCCAGGTGGGTCATCTGGTGGAGAGGCGGCCCTGATCACAGCTGGTGGTTCCATTCTTGGCATCGGAAGTGATATCGGTGGCAGCATCCGCGTTCCAGCTGCGTTTTGTGGAATCTGTGGCTTCAAGCCCACTGGGAAACGACTAAGGTAAAAATGCATCAATTATTTTTCCTTTTGGTCAACTAAAATTGTATTCACGTTAATATGGGTGATTTCCTAATAGTCCTCTTACCGCTAGGATCTCACAAAGCTCGCGGGGGAGTGGGGGTGATGGGGAGGGAGGGGGCTAGTAATGACCTAAAAAAAAAAGTAAATGGATTTCATAGGATCAGAGTGTCCCTGTTGTGTAGAAGGAGACCATTCGGGGAGATTTCATCCTCTTGTGGGACATTTGATGGGTATATAGTGGAAGATGTGTTTTAGAAAGTCCAAGATAAGGTGTTGTGTCATCATTCTGTATGTGATCATATTTCACTGACAATTGGCACCAGGCCAACATGGGTGAGTGTAGTGTGCCATGTGATATTACATTATGTCACCAGGTAGATGGAGGAGTATCCTTTCTCTCCATCTCTAATGGCCAGGCATGCCAAGATCTAGCTTATCTCCAGTGCTGCCTCCTCGCCAGCTGCTGCTATGGGTTGGCTGGAGGTCCACTTTCGGTTCTCTGCCTCCCTTGGGTGTTCTGTCCTCTCTTCTACTGTAAAGTGGGAGAGGCGATTCCCATGACTGTGAGAAATGAAATGTGTCGAGTGAATGGATGGACAGCATTTGTGAAAGGTTGCTGATGCATGGCTGTGACATTGCATGAAGGGCGCACGTCAGTGGTAGCTGGCCAGATTGGGAGCAAGCCTTGAGAGGGAGGGATAGGTGACCCTGAAAGTACGCATGTTTGAGAAATGGATTGAAGGTTTAGGAAGGCAGAGTGAGCAATATCATTTCCTTTTCCTGATCTGACAAGGTGATTAAACATTGTTTGCCAGGAGTACGGCACTATACTCCTGCTGCTAACCTCCTTGGCAATGTCCCGCCACGTCTTGCTGTTCTCTGTGGCAAGCTTCTCCCCTCTGTTGGCAGGGAACAGAATCTCCCTATGGGCTTTTACGGCTAACTGCATTAGCTCTAAGGAGCCAACAGTGAAATGAGGTGCAGCCTTGCCATGTTGTGAACCCATTGCTGCAGTTCCTTGCCCTGTATAATTCTTCAAATTTCACCCTTTCAGAGTCCATAAGAACATAAAGAATAGGAACAGGAGTGGCCATTTGGCCCTTTGAGTTTGCCACTGAACATCAACATGAACGATCTACTTTAATTCCACCGAACTGGACTATCCCCAAATAACAATTCCCTTATTATCCAAAAATATGGCAATCTCTGGCTTGAATGTGTTCAACAACTGAGTATCTAAAACCCTTTGGGTTTGCGAATTTCAATACACATTTAACTACTTCAGCTGAAATACACTTATACAGATCAGCATCAGGCTTAATTGTGCAAATTGGTTGGAGCACCCGGGAGTCAGATGCCCTCAAGCTGATCACTAAGAAGTTTAAGAGTAGTTAATGTTAATTTTAGCATTTGATTTCCTCTCCCTGGAATGTACCTGGTACTTCTTTATGACAGGAACAGGGCTTGTGGAGAATGGTGAATCGCAGTACACGTTTCCCTACTTTTTTTTATTCATTCGTGGAACATGGGTGTCACTGGCTGGCCAGCATTTGTTGCCCATCCCTAGTTGCCTGAGGGCAGTTGAGAGTCAACCACATTACTGTGGCTCTGGAGTCACATGTAGATCAGACCAGGTAAGGACGGCAGATTTCCTTCCCTAAAGGACATTAGTGAACCAGATGGACAATCGACAATGGTTTCATCATTAGACTCTTAATTCCAGATTTTTATTGAATTCAAATTTCACCATCTGCCGTGATGGGATTCGAATCCCAGTGCCCAGAGCATTACCCTGGGTCTCTGAATTACTAGTCCAGTGACAATACCACTGTGCCTCTGCTTCCCCTGCCCTGCTTTCTGTCTCTTTTGGACAGCTATGATTGAGGATTCTTTTTGAATCACCTGTTTTCATTTTTGTTGCACCCACAATAGAACTGTTTTTTTAAAAAAAAGTGAAAAGGTGTTACCCGTAAATTAAAAAGACCGTTGACTGTAATATTGGCATTGTCTGTCCCAACTCTAGAGAGAATGAGGGTACAATATTTACAAGACAGTAATAAGACATTTGGAAAGGGGTAGATCAAGTTACAATTTGTACTGTTTCTCATTATCCTCTGAATAATCACATGCGTTGAATGGTAGCCAAATTATTCTGCAGCATGTGTTTGAAGATTTAGAGTATCTTCAATCTGCTGTGAGGGAATGGAACAGCCCACCTGTGACTATGTAGAGTTCTGTGCGCAGGGTGTGGGATTTGTTTTGATGTTGGGAAATCCAGAAGACGTGGGGCCCTATTTTACCCATTTTGATTCTAAGTGCAGGGCGGACTTGAAACTGGGAGTGTTTCAGATCTGACTTTTAAACCCGTTCTGAGGTGCCCCCATACGCACTCTGCCTGAAAAAATACCAGCGATTCTGAATCGCGCTGCACAGACCTGTGCGCGGGGCTTAACGCACCCGGAACCCTGCAGCTCCGATCGGCGCCTCCAACTGCGCGTGCGCAGAAAAAAATGATAGAATACTGCTTCCCTGCCACATCCCGCCGGGCCAGATAATGCCTCCCCCCTGGCCCCCACAGTCATTGCCCTACCCCCACAACATTACTGATCCCCTTATCCCCCCACACCCCCGCCACCCAGACCGATCGTGGGCCCTCCCCCCCCCCCCCCCCCCCCAACTGATCTCAGGCAGAGTGGCAGCGGACCCCCCTTCCCCCCCCACTGATCTCAGGCAGAGTGGCAGTGGACCCCCCTTTCCCTTCACTGTTCACGGGCAGAGTGGCAGCGGACCTCCCTTTCCCCCCCCCACTGATCTCAGGCAGAGTGGCAGCGGACCCCCCTTGATCACAGGCAGAGTGGCAGTGGACCCCACCTTCCCCCTCCACTGATCTCAGGCAGAGTGGCAGTGGACCCCCCTTCCCCTTCACTGATCTCAGGCAGAGTGGCAGTGGATCCCCCTTCCCCTTCACTGATCTCAGGCAGAGTGGCAGTGGACACCCCCCCCCCCCCACCGATCTCAAGCAGATTGGCAGCGGACCCACCTCTTCCAACCCCCCCCCCTCCGTCCCCCCGTCCCCCCCTTTCTCCATACCAATCTGAAGCTGACAGCCTTCGGACCCACTTTCCCATTTAAAAAACGCAACATTCCTTTCTCTTAGTTTCCTGCCAGCCTGATTGAAAGGTTGGAGGGAGGCCCAGTAGGTGTGGAGGCCTGTCATACAAGTCTGAAAATGCTGGGCTGCGAGGGGGAGGTTTGGGGAATATCACTTCAGGCAGGGGGAATGGGCAAGATGGTAACTGGGGAGGGAGGGGTGGTAGCAGGCAGATTGTGAGACTTTGCAGAGTTTTCTGGTCATGGAAGAAGCACCCCTGCTGCTCGTCCTGGCCCACGCACAGTGCTGTGAAGGCAGCATTGTCTTCTATAGAGAGAGAACGAGGGTGCAGTATTTTACAAGACAGTAAGAAGACATTTGGAAAGGAGTAGATCAAATTACAATTTGTACTGTTTCTCATTATCCTCTGAATAATCACATGCTTTGAAATGTAGCCAAATTATTCTGCAGCATGTGTTTGAAGGTTTAGAGTATCTTTAATCTGCTGCAGGGGAATAGAATAGATTTTCCCATCCCACCGCTGTGAACCAGAGATTTGGCTGGCCACCAAAATCTCCGACCTCGCTGCAGTGGGAGCGTGGCGTGAATGGCCAGTAAGATCACGCCCACAGAATTTTTAACCTCTGAACCGACCCCAAATCATAGAATCCCTACAGTGCAGAAGGAGGCCATTCGGCCCATCGAATCTGCACCGACCACAATCCCACCCAGGCCCTATCCCCGTAATCTCACATATTTGCCCCGCTAATCCCTCTAATCTACACGTACCGGGACACTATGGGACAATTTAGCATGACTCGATGCGCCTAACCCACACATCTTTGGACTGTGGGAGGAAACCAGAGCACCTGGAGGAAACCCCACGCAGACACGGGGAGAATGTGCAAACTCCGCACAGACAGTGACTCAAGCCGGGAATCGAACCCAGGACCCTGGAGCTGTGAGGCAGCAGTGCTACCCACTGTGCCACCGTGCTGCCCAACCCATCTGATTTTGAGAGCTTATGATTCAGTTAATGGAGGATACTCCATTGTTTTTCTGTGCTTGTTTTATATCATTTACATCATTGCTATGAACGTTAGAGTGCTGTTAATGTTCATGAAGAGGAATCGGGTTCTTTTAGTAACATTTTTCATTGATATGCTATTTAGCCAACAAGGATTCAGATCATCGGTGCCTGGACAAAAAGCTGGTGAGTTTGTACAAAATTCCTATTGACTTTCAGTTTGTTTCCTCTTATTTCTTGATATCCCTACCTTTCATTAGAGTGAACTATTTGCCTGAAACAGTTTGAATTCCCTATCAACTAGGTCAACTCAAAAGCTTCATTCCTTCTGAAGAGAACA
This sequence comes from Mustelus asterias, assembly GCF_964213995.1. NCBI lineage: Eukaryota > Metazoa > Chordata > Chondrichthyes > Carcharhiniformes > Triakidae > Mustelus > Mustelus asterias. The sequence goes on from NC_135808.1 coordinate 110,348,027, forward strand.
AGGTTAACCTCCTGTCCGTACATTGCAATTTTGATTTTAAGATTTTTGGGATCATTTTACAGTCAAATTTCTGTGACCTGAAATCCTCGATCAACCGGAATGCTGGGTCTGTAGGGTTTGTAATTTGCTTGGAGATGTCTAATTCACTGGTAACAATTGGAATGGAATCATAGAATCCCTACAGTGCAGAAGGAGGCCATTTAGCCCATTGAGCCTGCACTGACAACAATCCCACCCAGGCCTTATCCCAGTAACCCTTAGTATTTGCCCTGCTAGTCCCCCTTGACACTAAGGGGCAATTTAGCATGGCCAATCCACCTAAACTGCACATCTTTGGGAGGAAACCGGAGCACCCGGAGGAAGCCCTCGCAGACACGGGCAGAACGTGCAGACTCCACACAGGCCGGAATTGAACCCGGGTCCCTGGCGCTGTGAGGCAGCAGTGCTAAAGGTGCCACTGTGCCGGGGGCATGTTCTCGATCACAACTCTGCAGCACCGGTTCCCCTCGGCACCACTCACTCGATTCACGCGCTCCCACATCCCTCGTGAGACCTCAGCACCTGTCTGATCATCATGGTTCTTTTCGATGAAAATGCAGAACTGGCCTTGTATCTCAGTTAACCGGTATACTTGATTAAGCGGCACCTCCCACTCCCAGACAATGCCAGATAACAGAGATTTTCCTGTACTTCCTGGTCTCTATACTCACATAAAAAGCAATGACCTTCTTCCCTTGAATTAGTTAACCAGAACTGTATTTGGTACTCTGAGCGATTTATACAAATACAACATGCCATCTGTACATGTCTTTCCTCTACTAACAAATGCCAGTACCTTAATTGCTTCTTTTACTTTAACATTACACCTTGACCATGCATGAATGCAAAACGTGTTCCACTTTGCAATTTACCCAGATTGTTAGATGGGCCCTTACTGGCAGCAGAGGTTGGTCTCCGGAATTGGACACTTGCATGTTCACCATCCCATTAAAGACAATAGGTGGATTCCCAATCAGTGAACTCGCAGATCGGGAGCTTTGGCAACCTCAGTGATAGAGGTGGGCACTGCAGAGTCAGGTCAGGGACCATGAGGATGCTTCTGGTGCTCAGCATAGAAGGGCTGCACTGAAGGGTGGCACGGTAGCACAGTGGTTAGCACTGCTGCTTCACAGCTCCAGGGTCTCGGGTTCGATTCCCAGCTCGGGTCACTGTCTGTGTGGAGTTTGCACATTCTCCTCGTGTCTGCGTGGGTTTCCTCCGGGTGCTCCGGTTTCCTCCCACAGTCCAAAGATGTGCGGGTTAGGTTGATTGGCCAGGTTAAAAATTGCCCCTTAGAGTCCTGGGATGCGTAGGTTAGAGGGATTAGCGGGTAAATATGTAGGGTGGGATTGTGGTTGGTGCAGACTCGATGGGCCGAATGGCCTCCTTCTGCACTGTAGGGTTTCTATGATTTCTAAGACTTCCAATGATGGTAGGGACATCGAGATGTGAGGGAAATGCCTCGCCGAATGCATTTATCCTCATGACTCTGTCAATATAGAATTCCTACAGTGCAGAAAGAGGCCATTCAGCCCATCAAGTCTGCACCGACTCTCCAAAAGAGCATCCCATCCAGGCCCTCCCCTCCATCTTATCCCCATAACCATGCCTATTTACCATGGCTAATCTACCTAACCTACATATCTTTGGACAGTAAGAGGCAGTTCAGCATGGCCAATCCACCTTACCTGTACAACTTTGGACTGTGGGAGAAAACCGGAGCATCTGGAGGAAACCCATGCAGACATGGGGAGAGCATGCAAATTCCACACAGACGGTGACCCATAGAGGTCTGGAGCCCCTGGCTGTGATGTCACTATGGCCTACCACCAGGATTGAGATCAGATTTCTGAGTCTTTACCTGCTCCCCTTACACTCGACTCATACATGCCTGATCTCCTTCAGTGCAAATTCAATCAGTTTAATTAGAGAGGGCGATAGGGACCTGGAACTCACTGTCTGGAAGAGTGGTAGAGGCAGAAACTTTCACCCTATTTAAAAAGTACTCGGACATCTACTTGAAGAGCTTGTGACTTGCAAGACTATGGAGTGCAGGATGGTACGATTAGGCTGCGTAGCCATTCATTGACCAGCATGGACACAGTGGGCCAAATGGCTTCCTGTGCTGTGACTATTCTGTAATTACAGCTCAAATAGAGGCCATTCAGCCCAAGCGTACCTCTGCTAGCTTGTATCTGTGCACATGCTCCTATTTTGCTTCTCTGGAGTGGAGTTCCAAAGTTCTGATTGCAGTGAATCCTTGCTGATTGTTTTTCCTCTTGGTCACCCTTGAGAAAGTCACTCCTCCTCCCGTATTTCAGCCAATGAAAACAAAACATTTGGAAAATCGTTTCCTGTCTAGAATGGTGAATGCAAGGCAAACAAAATAATTTAGTTGGGAAAACTAATAGTAAAGAAATAGCGATAAAGAGGTGAAAGAAAGCACTCTTGATCTAGATATAAGCAAACTGTATCATGGTAGAACTCAAGAACATGTTTTTAAATAATGCGACCTTTATTGCTTTCTAGTTGTGGCAGCAGTTGGCCCATTGGCTAGGGATGTGGATGGCTTGGCATTGTGCATGAAAGCTCTATTATGTGAAGACATGTTCCAGTTGGATCCCACAGTGCCACCTATTCCCTTCAATAATGAGGTAATATGTGTGAGGCGAACTATATATTTAGCTTCTAATTATGTCTTCCCTCTTGTTCCCCCTCTCTTTTCCACCACGTAACATCAGAGAGAATTGCCAAAGCTTCTGATTTCTTTGGAATATAAAGAGGATTATTGTAAAAGAGCAAAATTCTGGAATCTAAAACAGAAAGTGCTGGAAAATCTCAGCACATCTGTTCAAGTTTAAGTTTATTTATTAGGGTCACAAGTAGGCTTAGATTGACACTGCAATGAGGTTATTGTGAAAATCCCCTAGTCGCCACACTCCGACGCCAGTTCGGATACACTGAGGGAAAATTTAGCATGGCCAATACACCTAACGTGCACGTCTTTTAGACTGAGAGAGGAAACTGGAGCACGCAGAGGAAACCCACGCAGACAACGTGCAGATTCCGCACACACATTGACCCAAGCCGGGAATCGAACTCGGATCTCTGGCACTGTGAGGCAGCAATGCTCACCATCATGTCACCATGCCACCGTCTGGCAGCATCTGTGGAGAGAGAATAGAGCTAACGTTTTGAGTCTGGATGACCCTTCGTCAGGGCTGAAGACAAAATAAATTAGGACAAGATTTATACTTGTGGTGGGATTGTGCCTGCCTTCCTCCTCCCCAATAATGATATTATGTTACTCAAGGTGAGGGATGTCACTGTTAAGAATGGGAATATTTTTGGATTTTTTTCACTGTGTTAGACACATGCAGGTTAATTAAATTGTCTGTCAGATACAAGAGAAATGTCATGAATTTTGTGGTCACATCATGGGACTTCATACTCATGGGAACTCAGCAGTGTCATTCCCATGATTTTGTGTCCATTGACTTTAACAGGCTGAAAATCATGGCAAGTGCAGACTGGAATTCCTTATATGGGCTCACAGCGTAAAATTATTCTGGTAAACTTTACTTAATTCTGCTCCAATGAAATAATCTTCGACACCAGCTTATTAAAGCATCCCTTAGTCTTTCCCTAGACATTTCCATTTCCCTGATAGTCACACTCGCTGACCTGATTTACTAATTAGAAATGAATAATGGGTCGTTTTGTGCTGTCATGTAACCTGCACTCTCCACCAACCAGCCTCATTTCAATTCCTTTGCCAGCCCATGCAGGCAGCTGGTGTTTGCAAAGGTTTGAAGAAAACCCTTCATTCCATTAATTTAGATGGGATTTCAGACCTGAAAATAATTCTCTGACACTTTCGCCCATTGTCTGAGGTGGTTCCCTGTCAATTTGAGCTGGATATTAGCTCCGTGTTTTTTGCTTTTTTAGATGGGGAGGCGATGGCCTAGTGGTATTATCGCTGGACCATTAATCCAAAACTCAGCTAATGTTCTGGGGACGTGGGTTCGAATCCTGCCATGGCAGCTGGTGGAATTTGAATTCAATAAAAAATATCTAGAATTAAGAATCTACTGATGACCATGAAACCATTGTCGGAAAAGCCCATTTGGTTCACTAATATCCTTGAGGGAAGAAAATCTGCCATCCTTACCCGGTCTGGCCTACATGTGACTCCAGAGCCACAGCAATGTGGTTGACTCTCAACTGCCCTCCAAGGGCAACAAGGGATGGGCAATAAATGCGGCCCAGCCAGCGATGTCCTTGTCCCATGAATGAATAAATAAACGATAACTACTTCAGTCTGATCAGAATGCATTTTATAAACCAGAAACCTCACAAATGTGCTGACAAATGAGAGGTAATGCATTTTGGAGGGTCTAATACAGAGAAGAAATATACAGTAAATGGCAGATACCTTAAGAGTATTGATAGACAGAGGGATCTGGGTGTACAGGTACACAGGTCAACTGAAAGTGGCAATGCAGATGGAGAAGGTAGTTAAGAAGGCGTACGGCATGCTTGCCTTCATCGGCCGGGGTATTGAGTTTAAAAATTGGCAAGTCATGTTGCAGCTTTATAGAACCTTAGTTAGGCCGCACTTGGAATATAGTGTTCAATTCTGGTTGCCACACTACCAGAAGGATGTGGAGGCTTTGGAGAGGGTACAGAAAGGATTTACCAGGATGTTGCCTAGTATGGAGGGCATTAACTATGAGGAGAGGTTGGAGAAACTTGGTTTGTTCTCACTAGAATGACGGAGGTTGAGGGATGACTTGATAGAAGTCCGTAAGATTATGAGGGGCATGGACAGAGTGGATAGTCAGAAGCTTCTTCCCAGGGTGGAAGAGTCAATTACTAGGGGGCATAGGTTTAAGATGTGAGGGGCAAGGTTTAAAGAAGATGTACGAGGCAAGTTTTTTACACAGAAGGTGTGGGTGCCTGGAACTCGCTGCAGGGAGTGGGAGCAGACACGATAGTGACTTTTAAGGAGCGTCTTGACAAATACATGAATAGAGGGATACAGTCCCTGGAAGGGTAGGGGGTTTTAGTTCAGTCGGGCAGCATGGTCAGTGCAGGCTTGGAGGATCGAAGGGCCTGTTCCTGTGCTGTAATTTTCTTTGTTCTTTGTTCCTCCTTTCTCCCCAACCTCTGGAATAAATGTTAGAACTCATTTCTTTAACATGTCTGTTTCAGAGCATTCAACTTTATTACATGGCTCCATGCATGGAGTTCAACATGTTTGTTTTTTTTAAATTCATTTGTGGGACATGGGTGTTGTTGGCTGGCCAGCATTTATTGCCCATTCCTACTTGCCCAAGGGCAGTTGAGGGTCAACCACATTGCTGTGGCTCTGGAGTCTCATGTAGGCCAGACCAGGTAAGGGCAGCAGATTTCCTTCCCTAAAATAACATTAGTGAATCAGATGGGTTTTTCCGACAATTAAAGTTAAAGTTTATTTATTAATCACAAGTAAGGCTTACATTAATACTGCAATGAAGTTACTGTGAAATTCCCTTAGTTGCCACAGTCCGGCGCCTGTTCGGGTCAATGCACCGAACCAGCACGTCTTTCAGAATGTGGGAGGAAACCGGAGCACCCGGAGGAAACCCACGCAGACATGGGGAGAACGTGCAAACTCCACACAGACAGTGACCCAAGCCGGGAATCAAACCCAGGTCCCTGGCACTGTGAAGCAGCAGTGCTAACCACTGTGCTAACGTGCTGTTTCACGGTCATCGCTAGATTCTTAATTCCAGATTATTTTTTATATTGAATTCAAATTCCACCATCTGCCGTGGCGGGATTCAAACCCGGGTCCCCAGGACATTAGCTGAGTTTCTGGAGTAATAGCCACTGCCTCATGAGGTTTGGTAAACTGTGAGACGGACTGCAAAAGAAAAATGGCACAAACGCATTAATGGTTTAAAAATAACAGGTGGTAAAAGCAATTTACCATGGAAAAATAAACAAATACAACAGGTAATAAAGGTGAAATGGGATTACATCTTTCATGGCACTCGGGTAGTGCACTAGAAAGCTTTAGATTGGCTAAGAGGGAGTTGAAGAGCGAGCTTAGAAGGGCTAAAAGGGGACATGAGAAGACTTTGGCGGATAGGGTTAAAGAGAATCCTAAGGCGTTCTATAGGTATGTCAAGAACAGAAGGTTGGTTAGGGCAAGTTTAGGGCCAGTTATAGATGGCAGAGGGAAGTTATGTGTGGAACCGGAGGAGATTGGTGAAGCATTGAACCAATATTTCTCTTCGGTGTTCACGCAAGGGGACATGAATATAGCTGAGGAGGACACTGGGTTGCAGGGGAGTAGAATAGACAGTATTACAGTTGATAAGGAGGATGTGCAGGATATTCTGGAGGGTCTGAAAATAGATAAATCCCCTGGTCCGGATGGGATTTATCCAAGGATTCTCTGGGAGGCAAGAGAAGTGATTGCAGAGCCTCTGGCTCTGATCTTCAGGTTGTTGTTGGCCTCTGGTATAGTACCAGAAGATTGGAGGTTAGCGAATGTTGTCCCATTGTTTAAGAAGGGGAACAGAGACTTCCCCGGGAATTATAGACCGGTGAGTCTCACTTCTGTTGTCGGCAAGATGTTGGAAAAAATTATAAGGGATAGGATTTATAGTTATTTGGAGAGTAATGAATTGATAGGTGATAGTCAGCATGGTTTTGTGGCAGGTAGGTCGTGCCTTACTAACCTTATTGAGTTTTTTGAGAAAGTGACCAAGGAGGTGGATGGGGGCAAGGCAGTGGACGTGGTATATATGGATTTTAGTAAGGCGTTTGATAAGGTTCACCATGGTAGGCTTCTGCAGAAAATGCAGATGTATGGGATTGGGGGTGATCTAGGAAATTGGATCAGGAATTGGCTAGCGGATAGGAAACAGAGGGTGGTGGTTGATAGTAAATATTCATCATGGAGTGCGGTTACAAGTGGTGTACCTCAGGGATCTGTTTTGGGGCCACTGCTGTTTGTAATATTTATTAATGATCTGGATGAGGGTATAGTTGGGTGGATTAGCAAATTTGCTGATGACACCAAAGTCGGTGGTGTGGTAGACAGTGAGGAAGGGTGTCGTAGTTTGCAGGAAGACTTAGACAGGTTGCAAAGTTGGGCCGAGAGGTGGCGGATGGAGTTTAATGCGGAGAAGTGTGAGGTAATTCACTTTGGTAGGAATAACAGATGTGTTGAGTATAGGGCTAACGGGAGGACTTTGAATAGTGTGGAGGAGCAGAGGGATCTAGGTGTATGTGTGCATAGATCCCTGAAAGTTGGGAATCAAGTAGATAAGGTTGTTAAGAAGGCATATGGTGTCTTGGCGTTTATTGGTAGGGGGATTGAATTTAGGAGTCGTAGCGTTATGTTGCAACTGTACACAACTCTGGTGCGGCCGCACTTGGAGTACTGTGTGCAGTTCTGGTCCCCACATTACAGGAAGGATGTGGAGGCTTTGGAGAGGGTGCAGAGGAGGTTTACCAGGATGTTGCCTGGTATGGAGGGGAGATCCTATGAGGAGAGGCTGAGGGATTTGGGATTGTTTTCGCTGGAAAGGCGGCGGCTAAGAGGGGATCTTATTGAAACATATAAGATGATTAGAGGTTTAGATAGGGTGGATAGTGATAGCCTTTTTCCTCTGATGGAGAAATCCAGCACGAGGGGGCATGGCTTTAAATTGAGGGGGGGTAGTTATAGAACCGATGTCAGGGGTAGGTTCTTTACCCAGAGGGTGGTGAGGGATTGGAATGCCCTGCCAGCATCAGTTGTAAATGCGCCTAGTTTGGGGGCGTTTAAGAGATCCGTAGATAGGTTCATGGACGAAAAGAAATTGGTTTAGGTTGGAGGGTCACAGTTTTTTTTTAACTGGTCGGTGCAACATCGTGGGCCGAAGGGCCTGTTCTGCGCTGTAATGTTCTATGTTCTATGTTCTATGGAATGACACTGAAGGGTGTGAAATAACAGAGAGCCCTAAATATTTGATACACCATTCTCTAAAGTGTAAATGCAGGTCGAAAAGAGCACTAAAAGCTACTAGTAAAATTATAGGGACCCAGTTCTGACAATTCAATTCATTAAGAGTTTTAACAACACCAGGTTAAAGTCCAACAGGTTTATTTGGTAGCAAATGCCATAATTCAATTCCAAATGCCAAATTCAATTCATAACAGGCCTATCTGAGTGCTTGCACAGCTCAAGATTGTTCTGCGCACTTTGCAAATATCATTTAATCTGTTTTCTTTCATTTTAGGTGTTTACCAGCACCAAACGGTTGAGGATAGGCTATTACGAGAGTGATGGGTTTTGGGTCCCCAATGCCAGCATGAAACGTGCAGTTCTGGAAACCAAGCAGCTGCTGGAGGAGGCTGGACATACGGTGGGTTCACTAATTAATGCCAGAGGATTGACAATAGTCAAAGGGAACAGAGACACAATAAATGTCCTTATGATGAAAAGAAAAACAGTTTTTAATGATTCTACCTCATAAGGAGTCTGTTTTGGAATCCGCAAAGTACAGCATTCGGTGGCATGATGGCACAGTGGTTAGCACTGCTGCCTCACAGTGCCAGGGAACCAGGGTTCGATTCCCAGCTTGGGTCACTGCCTGTGTGGAGTTTTCACATCCTCCCCGTGTCTGCGTGGGTTTCCTCCGGGTGCTACGGTTTCCATCTTTCCAAAGATGGACTGGCCATGCTAAATTGCCCCTTAGCGTCAGGAGGACTAGCTAGGGTAAATGCATGGGGTTAGGACCTGAGTGGGATTGTGGTCGGTGCGGACTAGATGGGCCAAATGACCTCCTCCTGCACTGTAAGATTCTATAATTCTATGCAGGCCAGGCATCACTTCTGTGTATCTTTAAAAGAGCAATCCAGCTCGTTCCACAGCCTGCTTGTTCCCCATATACTTGCAATTGTTTTCTCCTTCAATCGTTTATATCAGCAGAAAATGGCTCTTTCTTCCCTGATTTTTATTGAGTACTCTTTTATGGTGCGAGTTCTGTTTTTTGAATTGTCCTTAGCAGTAGTTCATTTGACTACAATCCTCCACACCCTAGCATTCTGAACAAGTTGGTTCCGTGGATAAACCTACCTTTTGCCAGGGATTTTTTTTTTTCACCCATTCTTCATGCAATGTTTTCCAGTAAGAAAAGTGTGTACCATGCCGCGTAATTTTAGTTTTATGTGCTAGGGAGGCACTGGTTCAGTTCCAAGTCTCTGCTTAAGTTAACTGATCTTAGCTAGGCCAGATCTGAGCAATTGGTATCAGTGCTTCCATACAAGCAGAGGAGCAAGTCAAGCACTTGGGATTCTCACTCTTTTTGACAACAGTCCAGTGGCCTTGCTGTGAAATGTTGTGCTTATGAGTGACAAACAAGAATAGCATTATGCTAAAGTTGGATCAATTTCTGACGCTTGCTGTCAAAAGCCAAACTGAAACGTGGGCACTAGTTGTCTCCTAGTGCCTGCTAGTATCCACAGAAGCATAACTTGGCATGAAGCTGTACCTTAAAGAAATAAAGGAAAACAATTGCAAAAAATATTTTTAAGTGTGTATGAACACAGGTCTATCTTTCTTGCAGTCAAATCTTCGTTACAGTTTTCCCTAACATAACTACAGAATATACAGACTCACCTGATGAAGGAGCAGCGCTCTGAAAGCTCGTGATTCCAAATACACCTGTTGGACTTTAACCTGATTTTGTGAGATTTCTTACTGTGCCCACCCCAGTCCAACGCTGACATCTCCAATCACAAAATATACTAATGAGGCAGCCTCTCGGACTGCACGATGCATTAAGAAGTAATTTTAGTGAGTTGGCCAATGTTTCAATCTGGGCTTCAACAGGGCCGTTCAAGCTTGAGGATATCTGGTACAAAATAATATCTGAATAAACTACTCAAAATATTGCTTATTTCTAAACCGGGTACATGGACATCCAACGGGTACAGCCCTGTGGTCTGAATGCGCAAGTGTGTGAGAATCTAGATCAACTGAGCTGTAGGCAATGCAATAAAAATCACACAGGTTTATTTGGTAGCACGAGCTTTCGGAGTGCTGCTCCTTCATCAGGTGATGAAGGAGCAGCGCTCCGAAAGCTCGTGCTACCAAATAAACCTGTTGGACTTTAACCTGGTGTTGTGAGACTTCTTACCGTGCCCACCCCAGTCCAACGCCGGCATCTCCACATCATAAAAATCATAGCCGAGCCTGGTATCAATTCTCTGCCGTCTTTTCCACTGGGAAAAAAACAGTACAGGAAAGCCAAAACGGGTTCATAAAAGTCAGTTTAAAAACCATCCTTTCGGGGTGCAGCTGAGTGGCCGGGTGAAGTTGAGGGGAGTGAAATGCAGATCAGTAAGCCTGACCAACCTAAAATTGAGGGGAGGGGGCAGCTTGGATAAACTGTGCTTAATCCTGACCCTTGAAGTTTTAAAATGTTTTCCAAATTTTTAATTATTTGTGACCAACGATGAAGATTTGATAGTCTTGTTTGTGGTGGGACTAAATCCTTGCACCTACTGTACAGGGTGAATTCATATCCTAACCATGTTTGGCTGGAAGTGAAACAGAAGGGGAATGGGGAACAGATTGAATTTGTGTTTGCAAGAACCATGTTAACCGAGTCTACACATATCGATCAAGATTAGGACCTTGAGTGAAGATTAGTTCATTTTCTCAGGCGGTGGCAAGGGCGGCAGTGTGGCACAGTGGTTAACATTGCTGCCTCACAGCGCCAGGGACCTGGGTTCAATTCCGGCCTCAGGTCACTGTCTGTGTGGAGTTTGCACGTCCTCCCCGTGTCTGCGTGGGTTTCCTCCGGGTGCTCCGGTTTCCTCCCGCAGTCCAAAGATGTGCGGGTTAGGTTGATTGGCCATGCTAAATTTTAATGCTAAATGGAGGAATAGGACCTATAAAATGTGAAGATGAGAAAGTCTGTACAGAACCGGAAGAAATAGCAGAGGTGCTTGATGAATATTTTACCTCGGTATTCACGGTGGAAAAAGACCTGGCTGGTTGTACTACAGGATTGAGGCGGACTGAAAAGATTGAGTATGTGGACGTTAAGGAAGAGGATGTGTTGGAAATTTTGAATAGCATCAAGATAGATAAGTCGCCGGGACCGGATGGGATGTACCCCAGGTTACTGTGGGAGGCGAGGGAAGAGATTGCAGAGCCTCTGGCGATGATGTTTGCATCGTCGATGGAGACGGGAGAGGTTCCGGAGGACTGGAGGATTGCGGATGTGGTTCCTATATTCAAGAAAGGGAATAGGGATAGCCCAAGAAATTACTGACCGGTGAGTCTAACCTCAGTGGATGGTAAGTTGATGGAGAAGATCCTGAGGGACAGGATTTATGAACATTCAGAGAAGTTTAGTATGCTCAAAAGTACTCAGCACGGCTTTGTCAAAGGCAAATCGTGCCTTACGAGCCTGGTGGAGTTCTTTGAAAATGTGACTAAATACATTGACGACGGAAAAGTGGTAGATGTGGTTTACATGGACTTCAGCAAGGCATTCGATAAGGTCCCCCATGCAAGACTTCTCGAGAAAGTGAGAGGGGATCCAAGGGGCTGTTGCCTTGTGGATCCACAACTGGCTTGCCTGCAGAAGGCAGAGAGTGGTTGTAGACGGGTCTTTTTCTGAATGGAGGTCGGTCACCAGTGGAGTGCCCCAGGGATCTGTTCTGGGACCCTTGCTGTTTGTCATTTTCATAAATGACCTGGATGAGGAAGTGGAGGGATGGGTTGGTAAGTTTGCCGACGACACGAAGGTTGGTGGTGTTGTGGATAGTTTGGAGGGATGTCAGAAGCTGCAGCGTGACATAGATAGGATGCAAGACTGGGCGGAGAAGTGGCAGATGGACTTCAACCCGGATAAATGTGTAGTGGTCCATTTTGGCAGGTCAAATGGGATGAAGGAGTATAATATTAAGGGTAAGACTCTTAGCAGTGTAGAGGATCAGAAGGACCTTGGGGTCCGGGTCCATAGGACTCTTAAATCGGCCTCGCAGGTAGAGGAGGTGGTTAAAAAGGCGTATGGTGTGCTGGCCTTCATCAATCAAGGGATTGAGTTTAGGAGTCGGGAGATAATGATGCAGCTTTATAAGACCCTCGTCAGACCCCACTTGGAGTACTGTGCTCAGTTCTGGTCACCTCATTACAGGAGGGATGTGGAAATTATTGAAAGGGTGCAGAGAAGATTTACAAGGATGTTGCCTGGATTGGTTGGCATGCCTTATGAGGATAGGTTGAGGGAGCTCGGTCTTTTCTCCTTGGAGAGACGAAGGATGAGAGGTGACCTGATAGAGGTGTACAAGATGTTGAGAGGTATAGATTGGGTGGATTCTCGGAGGCTTTTTCCCAGGGCTGAAATGGCTGCTACGAGAGGACACAGGTTTAAGGTGCTGGGGAGTAGGTACAGAGGAGATGTCAGGGGTAATTTTTTCACTCAGAGGGTGGTGGGTGAGTGGAATCAGCTGCCGTCAGTGGTGGTGGAGGCAAACTCGATAGGGTCTTTTAAGAGACTTCTGGATGAGTACATGGAACTTAATAGGATTGAGGGTTATAGGTAAGCCTATATATAAGCCTCGGTAGGTAGGGACATGACTGGCGCAACTTGTGGACCGAAGGGCCTGTTTGTGCTGTATTTTTCTATGTTCTATGTTCTAAATTGCCCCTTAGTGTCGGGGGATTGGTAGGGTGAAAACATGGGGTTATGGGGTTAGGGCCTGGGTGGGATTGTTGTCATAGAATCCCTACAGTGCGGAATTGCAGACATTGTTGTCGGTGCAGGCTTGATAGGCCGAATGTCCTCCTTCTGCACTGTAGGGATTCTATGACTGTTCCTAATATGTTAAGATCTGTATTCATTTATCTTTATTTCCTAAGTTAGAACATAGAACAGTACAGCACAGAACAGGCCCTTCGGCCCACGATGTTGTGCCGAGCTTTATCTGAAACCAAAATCAAGCTATCCCACTCCCTATCATCCTGGTGTGCTCCATGTGCCTATCCAATAACCGCTTAAATGTTCCTAAAGTGTCTGACTCCACTGTCACTGCAGGCAGTCCATTCCACACCCCAACCACTCTCTGGGTATAGAACCTACCTCTGATATCCTTCCTATATCTCCTACCACGAACCCTATAGTTATGCCCCCTTGTAATAGCTCCATCCACCCGAGGAAATAGTTTTTGAACGTTCACTCTAGCTATCCCCTTCATCATTTTATAAACCTCTATTAAGTCTCCCCTCAGCCTCCTCCGCTCCAGAGAGAACAGCCCTAGCTCCCTCAACCTTTCCTCATAAGACCTACCCTCCAAACCAGGCAGCATCCTGGTAAATCTCCTCTGCACTCTTTCCAGTGCTTCCACATCCTTCTTATAGTGAGGTGACCAGAACTGCACACAATATTCCAAATGTGGTCTCACCAAGGTCCTGTACAGTTGCAGCATAACCCCACGGCTCTTAAACTCCAACCCCTTGTTAATAAAAGCTAACACACTATAGGCCTTCTTCACAGCTCTATCTACTTGGGTGGCAACCTTTAGAGATCTGTGGATATGGACCCCAAGATCTCTCTGTTCCTCCACAGTCTTCAGAACCCTACCTTTGACCCTGTAATCCACATTTAAATTAGTCCTACCAAAATGAATCACCTCACAAGTTGTGATAATAAATGGGACCAATAATTCTAAATAACATACTTCAACTGGAATATTACATCATTTGGCTTGGTGCGAATGTTGACAGCTACTTCTGGACTGATTGTTGTTATTCTCAATTATTATTGGTCACCTGTACACTAACTTTTCACTTTTTTTGTTTCTTTTCAGCTGGTTCCCTTCACACCTCTGAAAACTGAACGAGCATTTTATGAGTTAATTATACATGGGTTGGGGGCTGATGGAGGCGTTACCCTGATGCAAAGATTGTAAGTCTCATTTTAATGAAAGCATTGTAGAAAATTTCTTTTCAGTGCAATTTGAAACATTCAGATTTATTGGCAATTGCCTTCAGATTTTAAGGATTAAATGTTATCCACTACCTTGGCTGTTGTCTGGTGCAGTCTGTTCGTAGTTTCCTAATAGTTATGAATTCATAGTAGACAACTGACCATCACTCGATCTCAGTTTCAGAAATAACACACAATGACGGGTTACGTGAGAAATGTAAAGCTGCAGGGGTCAACGATCAAATTGGTTCAAATATAAAGAATTTGGTCAGTCGTTTGGACTCTTAAAAAATATCCAAAATTGTGCCAGTGGCTGCCCTAATGGGTGGCAGTTCTTTCTCTGTTTCCTTTATTAAAGGGGATAAGAAAGTTCCAGTTGTTAGCATTTTTTCTGTTTGTGTTCATTGGTTGTTTTTTGTCCATGTATAATGAAGGAACGGTTTACAGGACATCACTCTGATCCGCGAGCACCTGATAGGCAGAAAGCTTTGTTCCTGTGACCTTTCCCAATCGTATTATGTGCTTTGACATGTCCACACACAAACTAGAACTGATTCTTATCTTGTTTTGTATTTACTAGAAAAGGAGACTTATTCGATCCGACTTTGAGAGATTTATTTATCATTCAAAGAGTGCCTACATTTCTGAAGAAAGTCCTCTACTTTTTCCTGAGATATTTTGTAAGTAAAACATCCCCCAAAATGTGAGCCATTTAAAAACAATCCTGTGTTATAAGTGCATAAGTAAATATAAAAATAGATTTTTGTAAAAAAAGATTTAAAATTACACATTGCAAATATTTGGAATGAACACAGTGCCTTACTGTCGGATTTCTGTTATTGAAGCATTTGTCTTTCATCTGTCTTTGTTCTAAGTGTCGGCTGCAGTATGAGCAGTCTTTCTCCACTGCCTGTACACGTTCTCATATTTTCCATCCTTGTCACCTTGGGTCTTCCTTGTGCGTGTTTTTCTCGAACATTCCCTCCCTGTTCCCAAACACTCCCTTTCTGTTCACATCACGTGTCCAAAATATGTGAGCTTCCTTGATTTAATTGCCTCAAATACATTCCTGTAAACACCAGCTTTCCCAAGCACTCACTCATTTGTCCTCTTGGTGGTCTATCAGTTAGCATTCCCGGCTTGGGTCACTGTCTGTGCGAGGTTTGCACGTTCTCCCCGTGTCTGCGTGGGTTTCCTCCAGGTGCTCCGGTTTCCTCCCACAGTCCGAAAGATGTGCTGGTTAGGTGCATTGGCCATGCTAAATTCTCCTTCAGTGTACCTGAACAGGTGCCGGAGTGTGACAACTAAGGGATTTTCGCAGCAATTTCATTGCAGTGTTAATGTAAACCTACATGTGACGTTAATAAATAAACTTAGAAACTTAACCATGGCGTACACACTGTCAGTCTGAGTCCTATCATTTTGAATATTCTTCTTCGAGCTTCGTGACTCTTCTTGTTGGTCCAGCTTTTACAGCTATACATTGTCACCAGACACACATGGGGTTAAGAAGGCAAATTTTCATTGTAATCGAGATGCTGTGACCACACCATAACAGAACATAGAACATAGACCATTACAGCGCAGTACAGGCCCTTCGGCCCTCGATGTTGCGCCGACCAGTGGAACCAATCTAAAGCCCCTCTAATCTACACTATTCCAATATCATCCATATGTTTATCCAATAACCATTTGAATGCTCTTAATGTTGACGAATCCACTACTGCTGCAGGCAGGGCATTCCACGCCCTTACTACTCTCTGAGTAAAGAACCTACCTCTAACATCTGTCCTATATCTCTCACCCCTCAATTTTAATCTTTTAAATGAGTTCACAATGGCTGACCCTTGTTAAGTATAGCCCAGTTTTCTTTGGTAGACTCTTCCATGATGAGCGCCTCAAGACAGCGGAAGCTATCAACCTGTTTAAGTTGAACTCTTGTTAATCAGAATCTTGCAGGTATTTCCACCCATTCCCCCCCATTCCACCCAAATCCCATCACCTTTCTTGACAAGCCAATGGTGATAGATGTACTAACCTCCATTTAGATAAAAGGGGTTAATTCCTTCATTAAAATCCTGGATAAACCTACACGCTCACAGGTGAATCTTTGCAGAACAAAGTGTTAGAATGTAACCAGTGATAACAGTGAATCTGTTGTAGTGACCAATGGTAACATGCTGTGAGGGACAGCTGACCCTTACAACATGTAACCATTGGTCATTGTAACCAATGACAAAATGATGTGGTGGTCAGCTGACCAGCTGACTCAGTATAAATAAGAAGCTGCCGGGGTTTGTGAGAGTTTGGACTGGCCCAGGTTGAGGCCGCGAGTAATGATGTTTCTTTATTAAACCCTTTTTCTTTGATTTATAAGTTGGAGTAAGTTTGTTTCATTTTGCTGCCTACAACTAAAGAGTTCCTTCTGCTGGATCACCACCAAGGGGCTAGAGGTTCTGTTTGCTGTACAGCCAAATTAGCCAGGTGGCACGGTGGCACAGTGGTTAGCACAACTGCCTCATAGCACCAGGGACACGTGTTTGATTCCCCACTCGGGTCACTGTCTGTGCGGAGTCTGCATGTTCTCTCCGTGTCTGCGTGGGTTTCCTCAGGGTGCTCCAGTTTCCTCCCACAGTCCGAAAGATGTGCTGGTTAGGTGTATTGGCCGTGCTAAATTCTCCCTCAGTGTACCCGAACAGGTGCCAGAGTGTGGTGACTAGGTGATTTTCGCAGTAACTTCATTGCAGTGTTAATGTAAGCCTACTTGTGACACTAATAAATAAACTTAAACTTAACAGTGTGTGCTAAATGTTACGTTATATATCCCTTGTGGAAGACTGGCTTATTTTCCTATATGATTAGCTCCTCCTTTAGTATGAAAACCTTACGTTAATTCTCAGTATATCAGCGCTAGGAATTGAGACATCACTGTAACTCGACATTGAGGCAAAGGCACAACCCCTCCCACTTTCCATACACGTGAACACTTTCCAAACTCTGTTGCAAATGTTTCCACTGAGTTTGTTTCCATCTGAATGTTGAACTACACAGTCCTGAGCAAACAGCTGGCAGCTTTGATTGGGCCACCCCTTGTGAGGTGTCCGCTCAGGGCCACCAGACAAGCAGTTGGGAGACAATCCATGCGGTTGCTCCCTATTGTCAAAGGACTGAGTTCTGAGGGAAGAACGGAGTGATGCAGGCTTTCTCTTAGCCCAACAGGAGAGGCATTTGACGGGTAATCCTCCAGGGGGGGTACTTACGGGGATGGAAAAGAAGTGAATGTGCCATGTGACTTGGAACTAAATTCTGAGAGTAAGATGAGGTGACACTGGTTCAAGGTAATAAAAGGAAAATGCAGACTTGATGTCAGGGAGTTCTTCAAAGGGTGATCCACATGTGAAATAGGCTCTTTGAAGGAGAATGGGAAGCCGAATCCTGGAAAATGTTAAGAAACATTTGGATGGTGAAATAGGGGGATCTGCAGGATCCCTCTGACGAAGGCTTCGAGGTGATCTTATAGAGGTCAGTAAAATAATGAGGGGCATAGATCAGCTAGATAGTCAATGTCTTTTCCCAAAGGTAGGGGAGTCTAAAACTAGAGGGCACAAGTTTAAGGGGAGAGATACAAAAGGATCCAGAGGGGCCATTTTTTCACACAGAGGCTGGTGAGTGTCTGGAACAAGCTGCCAGAGGTAGTAGTAGAGGCGGGTACAATTTTGCCTTTTAAAAAGCGTTTAGACAGTTACATGGGTAAGATGGGTGTAAAGGGACATGGACTAAACGCGGGCAATTGGGACTAACTTAGTGGTTAAAAAAAGGGGCGGCATGGACAAGTTGGGCCGAAGGGCCTGTTTCCATGTTGTAAACCATATGACTCTATGACTCTTTTAGTGAAATAAAATGGGCTTTCTGGATTTGTAATTAGCCTGTAATAACAATGCAATTTGACACATAGGGCGGGATTTTCTGGCCACGTTTTCCCCGAAACTGGAAAATCCCGCCCGAGATCAGCGGATCTTCCCATGGTTCACCCCTCGCCCGCCATGATACCTGTGGTGGGCAGAACGGGAAAATTAGCTCCATTCAATGTGATTCCTGTAGTTCTTTAGCTAACCAGCTGGTGGTGCTATTGTCAGCTGTGTCCTTTTGGCAGCCTGGCATTGCTTTCAGTAAATGGTTAAGTTGTTGTCCTCACATTTTCAATGATACATTCTTTAATTACCCTCCCTCCTTCCCCACTATCCGCTCATCAGCTTGGCTACAAAAATCACTGAGATGGTTGCAATTTGATCACTCCATACTTATGAAAGCTATTTATCAATTTTCTGACCCGGCGCTCCCTGTGGGCCAACCACACTCACAGGTACTGGATGCATAAGTTACAGTGAATCGTCTAAAATGACAAGTTTTCAGAAAATGTGTTGCAGCTGACTCATTTCTGGCAACTTCCTGATTTGTGGCATCACAACATAGTGGGATCATAGAATCCCTACAGTGCAGAAGGAGGCCATTCGGCCCATTGAGCCGGCACTGACAACAATCCCACCCAGGCCTGATCCCCATAACCCCACATATTTACCCCGCTAATCCCCCTGACACTAATTTAGCATTGCAAATCAACCTAACCCGCATATCTTTGGACTGTTCCCCAGTTTGGGGAAACTCGAATTATGCGTAATCTGCAGTTACTTGAGGGCTGAGGGACAATATTTACATGTATATGTTAATAACCAGCATTTCTATGATTCCTTTAATGATGTACCCTATCTACTACACACCTGTTTACCTCACATTTCCATTCTAACACTTGACTCCAGTCAGGGTGCTGTTTAAATAGTCAACTGTTATGCTGAAGTATATCTCAATAGTTATTGTTTAGTTTCAGTCAGCACTTTTTGCATAATATCTATAATCTTTTACTTGTTTTAGAGTCCTAGAGTTGCAGAGAGCCTCAAGTACCTGGGTGGAGTAGGGTAAGGCTTTGAACACTTTCATTCATTCCTTATTTTGATTTTGTATTCTGTCTGAACCCATCCAGTAAGTTATCTTTTGAGTGTGGTGATAATTCTTCAGGAAACTTTCTGGAAACTATCAGCACTTTATGGAACTGCTCCAGATTTATGTGCATTGTATATCACAGGTGGAACTTTCCCGTCCTGCCTGCCACAGGAATCAGGGAAAGGCCTCGGGCGGGATTTTCAGGCCTTGGGGCGAGCGAGGCCGGAACCTCCTGCCCTGCATGCCTGGAGGGTCGGTATTTGCAGTTGGCTAGAAAGCTAGATGCAGAATGACACCAATACTCCATACCTCTGTCCCCAAACCGGTTATGGTATTTCATGGGAGGCCCTGCCTTCCAGCCTTGCCCCACTCTTGTGGAGCAACGCGCTTCAAGCCAAAAGTTGCCAAAATTGTCTCTCTCTAATGGAGGGAGATGTCCATGATCCTTTGGGACTATGGCAAGGGGAGGCGATGGCCTAGTGGTATTATCCAGGAACTCAGCTAATGTCCTGGGGACTCGGGTTCGAATCCCGCCTCGGCAGATGGTGGAATTTGAATTCAAATAAATATCTGGAATTAAGAATCAACTAATGACCATGAAAGCATTGTCGATTGTCGGAAAAATCCATCTGGTTCACTAATGTCCTTTAGGGAAGGAAATCTGCTGTCCTTATCTGGTCTGGCCTACATGTGACTCCAGAGCCGCAGCAACGTGGTTGACTCTCGATTGCTCTCGGGCAACTAGGGATGGGTAATAAATGCTGGCCAGCCAGCAACGCCCATGTCTTGCAAATAAATTTAAATCAGGTGCTCTGACATTGCAAGCATAGTCCTCTGTCCCTGATGCCTGCCAGCAGATCATTCGCCCCTCTGTCGTACTAAATTAAAGAAACTCATTGTGTGATATATAATTGTTAAAGGCAAAATTATAATGTTGAACATTTTGATTCTGAATATATCGAATGGTTCACAATTAAATTTTGATGATTTTATTTTAACATTGGTATATTTTTGGTAATATTAGAGCACTCCAGATTTCCAATCAATATAGTTACTCTAAACCTTTCTTCTCTTTTCCCTGTATCCTTTTTTTTCCTGGATTCTCTGTGTCTTGTTATGTTCTTCTAGATCAATTAGTGAACTGTGGAAGAAGCACGTTGCAACCGAGGTGAGATTTGCATCTTTTGGATGTTGCTCAATTTGCTCTTCTTTTGCAGCAGATTTGCTTCTATTTAAAATGTGAATGAGTGAGGAGTCCAAGGAGATCGGTGACTATCTGTAAGTGCGCATGCTGTAACATGAGGCTAGATTTCACACACTTCTGCCAATGAGTTTGAAGTGGGAGGGGGCTTGTTAAATGCAATATGTGGCCTGGCTACAGCCTACCCTCCTGCGACCTATCTCCTATTTTAGGGGTGGTGCAGGCATCGACTTGCTGTTGGGCCTATTGAGATGCCAACTATTCAATGGCCAACAGTTCTGTTGACAGTACTTCCTCCCAAGATATAGAATCCTACAGTGCAGAAGGAGGCCATTCGACCCATTGAGTCTGCACCGACCACAATCCCACCCAGGCCCTATCCCCATTAGAACAAAGAAAAGTACAGTACAGAAACAGCCCTTTGGCCCTCCAAGCCTGCACCAATCATGATAGCTGCCTAAACTAAAACTGTATGCACTTAGTCTGTATCCTTCCATTCCCATCCTATTGATGTATTCATCTATTTGCCCCTTAAATGACGCTCTCGTACCTGCTCCCACCACCTCCCCAGGCAGCGCATTCCAGACATTCACCACCCTCTATGTAAAAGAACTTGCCTCGCACATCTCCTCTAAACGTTTCCCCATACACCTTAAACCGATGGATCTGACAATCCTCTTCACTGTCCACAACTCCACCAATTTTTGTGTCGTCTGCGAACTTACTAATCAGACCAGCTACATTTTCCTCCAAATCACTTATATATACTACAAACAACAAAGGTCCCAGAACTGATCCCTGTGGAACACTGCTGGTCACAGCCTTCCATTCAGAAAAGCACCCCTTTACTCCTACCCTCTGTCTTCTATGGCCAAGCCAGTTCGTATCCATCTTGCCAGCTCTCCTCTCATCCCGTATGACTTTACCTTTCATGCCAGTCTACCATGTGGTTCCTTGTCAAAGGCTTTACTGAAGTCCATGTATACAACATCCACTGCCTTTCCCTCATCTATCATCTTCGCCACTTCCTTGAAAAATTTGATCAAGTTAGTGAGACACGACTTCCCCTTCACAAAACCATGATACCTATCACTAATATGTCCATTTGTTTCCAAATGCGAGTAAATCCTGTCCCCGTCCTGTTCCAACAATTTCCCTACCACTGATGTAAGGCTCACCGGCCTATAATTTCCTGGATTATCCCTGCTGCCCTTCTTAAACAATGGAACAACGTTGGCTATCCTCCAGTCCTCTGGAACTTCACCTGTAGCCAAAGAGGATACAAGGATTTCTGTCAAGGCCCCAGCCTTGTCTCCCTCAGTATTCTGGGGTAGATCCCATCAGGCCCTGGGGACTTATCTACTTTAATGTTTTTTAAGATGCCCAAAACCACCTCCTTTTTGATATCAACATGACCCAGAATATCTACACATCCTACCCTAGGCTCCTCATCCATCAAGTCCCTCTCTTTGGTGAATACTGAGTCAAAGTATTCATTTAGTATCTTGCTCATTTCTTCTGATTCCATGTGTAGATTCGCTCCACTATCCTTCAGTAGACCAACCCTTTCTCTGGCTACCCACTTGCTCTTTAGATATGTATAAAATGCCTTAAGATTTTCCTTAATCCTGTTTCCCAAGGACTTTTTATGACGCCTTTTAGCTCTCCTAACTCCTTCCTTATGATCCTTCCTGTATTCTTTATTTTCTTCAAGATTCTTCATCTATCCTAAGCTTTTTAGACCTTACGAATGCTTCCTTTTTCTTTTTGACAAGGCTCATAATATCCCTCGTTATCCAGGGTTCCCGATACTTGCCACACTTCTCCTTCATCATCACAGGATTCCAATCAACTGACATTTGAAAGATTCCCACATGTCGGATGTTGAGTTACCCTCAATCAGCCTCCCCCAATCTACACTCTCCAGATCTTGCCTAATGTTGTTGTAGTTAGTCTTCCCCCAATTTAACACCTTCGCCCGAGGGCCACTCTTGTCCTTATCCACAAGCACCTTAAACTTACGGAATTATGATCACTGTTGCTGAAATGCTCTCCTGCTGAAACTTCGATCACCTGGCCGGGTTCATTTCCCAATACCAGCTCTAATATGGCTCCTTCCTGAGTTGGACTATCTACATACTGTTTCAAGAAACCCTCCGGGACGCTCCTTACAAATTCTGCCCCATCCAAGCCCCTAGCAGTAAGTGAGTCCCAGTCAATATAGGAAAAGTTAAAATCAACCACCACAACAACCCTGTTGTTTTTGCATCTTTCCAAAATCTGTCTGCATATCTGCTCCTCTATCTCCCGCTGGCTGTTGGGGGGCCTATAATAAACCCCCAACATTGTGATTGCGCCCATCCTGTTCCTGAGCTCTACACATATTGCCTCGCTGCCTGAACCTTCCGAGGTGTCCTCCCTCAGTATAACTGTGATATTCTCCTTAACCAGTAATGGAACTCCTCCACCCCTTTTACATCCCCCTCTATCCTGCCTGAAACATCTAAATCCTGGAATGTTTAGCTGCCAATCCTGTCCCTCTTTCAACCAAGTCTCTGTAATGGCAACAGCATCATAGTTCCAAGTACTAATCCAAGCTCTAAGTCCATCTATCTTACCTGTTATACTCCTTGCATTGGAACAAATGCACTTCAGACCACCAGTCCCGCTGTGTTCAACAACTACTCTCTGCTGGTTCTTCCGCTTAATCTTATTAGCCTTAGTCTATCGCTCTCCCTCAGTTATTTCTCCTGCTGACCTACTGCTCTGGTTCCCACCCCCCTGCCATACTAGTTTAAATACTCCCGAGTGACTCTAGCAAATCTACCTGCCAGATATTGGTGCTCCTCCAGTTTAGATGTAGCCCGTCCGTCTTGTACAGGTCCCACCTGTCCCGGAAGAGATCCCAATGATTAAGATATCTGAAACCCTCCCTCGTACACCAGCTCTTTAGCCATGTGTCTAGTTGCATTATCTTCCTATTTCTCACCTCACTGGCACATGGCACAGGAAGTAATCCTGAGATTACAACCCTAGAGGTCTCTTTTTTTAACTTACTACCTAACTCCCTGAACTCCCCTTGCAGGACCTTGTCACTCTTCCTGCCTATGTTGTTAGTACCAATGTGTAACACGACCTCTGATTGTTCGCCCTCCCCTGCAAAACCCCATGCATTTACCCTAGCTAGTCCCGCTGACACTAAGGGGCAATTTAGCATGGCAAATCCACCTAACCTGCACACCTTTGGACTGTGGGAGGAAAACGGAGCACCCGGAGAAAACCCACGCAGACACGGGGAGAATGTGTAAATTCCACACAGACAGAGACTCAAGCCGGGAATCGAACCCTGGTCCCTGGCGCTGTGAAGCAGCAGTGCTAACCACTGTGCTACCGTGCCACCCCATGAGTGCAGGTCTTGCCTTAAACTAAGTAATGCTGCTCCCAGCATTAAATGACTATCATGGGCTGTGACAGTGACCACGGCCACAAATGTATAGCGCCTGGTTCCTTCCAGATTGGCATAGATGAGATTTGCGGCATCCTTCAGTTTGCCCACCTACCTTTCATTTCATTCTCTCTTCTCAGACAGTTTTGTGAGGATTGTCAGTTTCTGAATGGTGAAGGAGCTCAATGATAGCACACTTGCACACTCACAAACACAAGTTGGGATATTCTGAAATGGAAAGGGGTTCCACTCTCTCAGCATTCAGCCGGATGAAGCAGTTTTCATGGTTGAAGAGCTAACAGTGCAGGTGGTGTGAGGCTTACAGTATTGCTAAGTAGGCGTGGGTGAGATGAGGCTATATATGTGAAACAGGTCACGGCTTATAGAGATTGTTAGTAGGTGAGTGATATGGGTTATGCTTTGTGCAGCATCTGAGTTTAGTGATGCGGTTGGTAGGATATGGCATTTGTTTAGTTTCAGTTTATTTATTGTGTCGCAAATAGGCTCACATTAACACTGCAATAAAGTTACTGTGAAAATCCCCTAGTCGCCACACTCTGGCGCCTGTTCGGGTAGTGAGGGAGAATTTAGCATGGCCAATGCACCTAATCAGTACGTCTTTTGGACTGTGGGAGGAAAGTGGAGCACCCGGAGGAAACCCATGCAGACGTGGGGAGAATGTGCAGACTCCGCACAGACAGTGACCCAAGCTGGGAATCGAACCCGAAGTTGCCTTGAGGTTATTAAACTTCAAGTGTAATTACACCCAGGTCCTGGGGGGGCTGGACTGCTGGCATTGACTGCAATGGCTATCTGGGCCCATTGCCTTCTCGAGGTTTGTCTGGAGGGCCTCATGGCTCTCTGTGCAGTGATGACGTCTCTCGTTCTCTCCACCTCGTGCACCAAGGCCTCCAGTGCAGTATCAGAAAATATTGGAGCTCACTCTCAGTTGTGTGGTCCTGTTCCTATGTCTTTCCCAGGTCAAACTGTAGTTTAGAATGACTTCCAGCACCTCCGCCAGCCAAAATGAACCTCCTTTTTAAGAAGTGCAGGCTGGCTACAAATCATGCACAATTGAACATGTTGCCTGTTGCCTGTTAATGAGGAGCAGTTGTAAACCCCGTTGTTGGGAACCTCTCCCGGTGCGGGGGGAGACACTAGTGGGCCTGGAGAATACCGTCTGGGCCTGCTAATCATATTGAAATTCAGATTTCAATATGCTAATCAGCTCTGCGCCGACTACTCTGAGAAAGCACCTGGGGGGCCCACTGCAGGCCCCCTGCTCTTGTCTCCTGGCCTACTGTGCTACTTGAGCAGCACAGCGAGCTGGGAGAATCCCAGCCATTAAATTCTGAATGGGCTTAACAGGGTAAATGCTGAGAGGATGGGAGAGTCGAGGGCCAGAGGGCACAGTCTCAATAAAGGGGCGCCAATTTAAGACTGAGATGAGAAGGAATTTCTTTTCCCAGAGGGTTGTGAGTCTTTGGAGCTCCTCGCCACAGAGAGCCATGGGGGCAGAGTCTTTGTGTATATTTAAGCCTAAAATAGATAGATTTTTGATCAGTAAGGGAAACAAGGGTAATGGGGAAAGGGCAGGAAAGTGGACCTGAGGAATGTTGGGATCAGCCATGATCCTATTGATGGCGGAACAGGCTCTAGGGATTGAATGGCCTATTTGGACTGATGGACTTGAGGGGAATGCGGCTTGATAGACAAGTTGCTCGGCGCTCGCCCCAAAACCCGACGTCATTGGATCTTTGCACAGTCCGTGACCTGCCCGCTACGATTCCCATGGCGGGGAGGAAGGGAAAATTCCGCCCAGTGTTCGGCCTTTCAAAGTGGATTATGTGGGAGCTTTGCCTGAATGCATGTGGAGCTGACTTCAAGAAGGAGGGAGTCTGGCCGGGGTATACCAGAATGATACCTGGACTGCATAGGTCACATTATTTCAGAAGCAAGTGTTCACTTATAAATCCTGTGGACTGGGTGAAGCCTTTGACAAGCAGACTCGTCCCCCTCCCCCACGTCCCCCCACCCCTCTCTCTCTCCCCCTCACTCCTCTCTCTCCCCCCCACCCCTCTCTCTCTCCCCCTCACTCCTCTCTCTTTCCCCCTCACTGCTCTCTCTCCCTCCCCCCACCCCCCCTCTCTCTCTCTCTCCCCCCCACCCCTCTCTCTCTCCCCCTCACTCCTCTCTCTCTCCCCCCCACCCCTCTCTCTCTCCCCCTCACTCCTCTGTCTTTCCCCCTCACTGCTCTCTCTCCCTCCCTCCACCCCCTCTCTCTCTCCCCCCCACCCCTCACTCTCTCCCCCCCACCCCCTCTCTCTCCCCCCCACCCCTCTCTCTCTCCCCCCACCCCCCTCTCTCTCTCTCTCTCTCCCCCACCCCTCTCTCTCTCTCCCCCACCCCCTCTCTTACTCTCCCCCACCCCTCTCTCTCTCCCCCCACCCCTCTCTCTCTCCCCCCCCACCCCTCTCTCTCTCCCCCCCCACCCCTCTCTCTCTCCCCCCTCTCTCTCTTCCCCCCCCACCCCTCTCTCTCTCCCCCCCATCCCTCTCTCTCTCCCCCCCATCCCCTCTCTCTCCCCCCACCCTCTCCTCTCCCCCTTCTCTCTCTCTCCCCCTCACTCCTCTCTCTCTCCCCCTCACTCCTCTCTCTCTCCCCCTCACTCCTCTCTCTCCCCCTCACTCCTCTCTCTCCCCCCTCACTCCTCTCCCCTCCCCCTCACTCCTCTCTCTCTCCCCCTCACTCCTCTCTCTCTCCCCCTCACTCCTCTCTCTCTCCCCCCTCACTCCTCTCTCTCTCCCCCTCACTCCTCTCTCTCCCCCTCCCTCCTCTCTCTCTCCCCCTCCTCTCCCCCTCACTCCTCTCTCTCCCCTCACTCCTCCTCTCCCCCTCACTCCTCTCTCTCTCCCCCTCACTCCCTCTCTCTCCCCCTCACTCCTCTCTCTCCCCCCCTCACTCTCTCTCTCCCCCTCACTCCTCTCTCTCTCCCCCTCACTCCTCTCTCTCTCCCCCTCACTCCTCTCTCTCTCCCCCTCACTCCTCTCTCTCTCCCCCTCACTCCTCTCTCTCTCCCCCTCACTCCCTCTCTCTCTCCCCCTCACTCCTCTCTCTCTCCCCCTCACTCCTCTCTCTCTCCCCCTCACTCCTCTCTCTCTCCCCCTCACTCCTCTCTCTCTCCCCCTCACTCCTCTCTCTCTCCCCCTCACTCCTCTCTCTCTCCCCCTCACTCCTCTCTCTCTGCCCCCTCACTCCTCTCTCTCTCCCCCTCACTCCTCTCTCTCTCCCCCTCACTCCTCTCTCTCTCCCCCTCACTCCTCTCTCTCTCCCCCTCACTCCTCTCTCTCTCCCCCTCACTCCTCCTCTCCCCCTCACTCCTCTCTCTCTCCCCCTCACTCCTCTCTCTCTCCGCCTCACTCCTCTCTCTCTCCCCCCCACCCTCTCTCTCTCCCACCTCACTCCTCTGTCTTTCCCCCTCACTGCTCTCTCTCCCTCCCCCTCCCCCCTCTCTCTCTCCCCCCCACCCCTCACTCTCTCCCCCCCACCCCTCTCTCTCTCCCCCACCCCTCTCTCTCTCCCCCCACCCCCCTCTCTCTCTCTCTCTCTCCCCCCACCCTCTCTCTCTCTCCCCCCACCCCTCTCTCTCTCCTCCCCCCACCCCTCTCTTCTCTCCCCCCCACCCCTCTCTACTCCTCCCCCCCACCCCTCTCTCTCTCCCCCCCCCCCCTCT